>NC_060088.1:20364495-20664495 GCF_922984935.1 Meles meles | reverse complement strand
TACACATGCTTCTCTAGTGCACGTGGAACCTTCTCCAGAATAGATCACATCCTGGGTCACAAACCAGGTCTCAACCGGTATCAAAAGATTGGGATCATTCCCTGCATATTTTCAGACCCCAATGCTCTGAAGCTAGAACTCAATCCCAAGAGGAAAGCTGGAAAGAACCCAAATACATGGAGACTAAACAGCATCCTTCTAAAGAATGAATGGGTCAACCAGGAAATTAAAGAAGAATTGAAAAAATTCATGGAAACAAATGATAATGAAAACACAACAGTTCAAAATCTGTGGGACACAGCAAAGGCAGTCCTGAGAGGTAAGTATATAGCGGTACAAGCCTTTCTGAAGAAACAAGAAAGGTCTCAAGTACACAACCTAACCCTGCACGTAAAGGAGCTGGAGAAAGAACAAGAAAGACACCCTAAACCCAGCAGAAGAAGAGAAATCATAAAGATCAGAGCAGAAGTCAATGAAATAGAAAGCAAAAAAAAACAATAGAAAAAATCAATGAAGGAGCTGGTACTTTGAAAGAATCAATAAGATTGATAAACCCCTGGCCAGACTCATCAAAAAGAAAAGAGAAAGGACCCAAATAAATAAAATCATGAATGAAAGAGGAGAGATCACAACTAACACCAAAGAAATACAGACAATTATAAGAACATACTATGAGCAACTCTACGCCAACAAATTTGACAATCTGGAAGAAATGGATGCATTCCTAGAGACATATAAACTACCACAACTGAACCAGGAAGAAATAGAAAACCTGAACAGGCCCATAACCAGTAAGGAGATTGAAACAGTCATCCAAAATCTCCAAACAAACAAAAGCCCAGGGCAAGATGGCTTCCCAGGGGAATTCTACCAAACATTTAAAGAAGAACTAATTCCTATTCTCCTGAAACTGTTCCAAGAAATAGAAATGGAAAGAAAACTTCCAAACTCATTTTATGAGGCCAGCATCACCTTGATCCCAAAACCAGACAAGGATCCCACCAAAAAAAGAGAACTACAGACCAATATCCTCGATGAACACAGACGCAAAAATTCTCACCAAAATACTAGCCAGTAGGATTCAACAGTACATTAAAAGGATTATTCACCACGATCAAGTGGGATTTATTCCAGGGTTGCAGGGTTGGTTCAACATCTGCAAATCAATCAATGTGATACAACACATTAATAAAAGAAAGAACAAGAAGTATATGATACTCTCAGTAGATGCTGAAAAAAACATTTGACAATGTACAGCATCCCTTCCTGATCAAAACTGTTCAAAGTGTAGGGATAGAGGGCACATACCTCAATATTATCAAAGCCATCTATGAAAAACCCCCCGCAAATATCATTCTCAATGTAGAAAAACCGAAAGCTTTTCCGCTAAGGTCAGGAACCCCGCAGGGATGTCCATTATCACCACTGCTATTCAACATAGTACTAGAAGTCCTAGCCTCAGCAATCAGACAACAAAAAGAAATTAAAGGCATCCAAATTGGTAAAGAAGAATTCAAACTATCACTCTTCGCAGATGATATGATACTATATGTGGAAAACCCAAAAGATTCCACTCCAAAACTGCTAGAACTTGTACAGGAATTCAGTAAAGTGTCAGGATATAAAATCAATACACAGAACCAGTTGCATTTCTGTACACCAGCAACAAGACAGAAGAAAGAGAAATTAAGGAGTCAATCCCATTTACAATTGCACCCAAAACTATAAGATACCTAGGAATAAACCTAACCAAAGAGGCTAGGAATCTATTCACAGAAAATTATAAAGTACTCATGAAAGAAATTGAGGAAGACACAAAAAAAATGGAAAAATGTTCCATGCTCCTGGATTGGAAGAATAAATATTGTGAAAATGTCCATGCTATCTAAAGCAATCTACACATTTAATGCAATCCCTATCAAAATACCATCCATTTTTTTCAAAGAAATGGAACAAATAATCCTCAAATTTATATGGAACCAGAAAAGACCTCGAATAGCCAAAGGAATATTGAAGAACAAAGCCAAAGTTGGTGGCATCACAATTCTGGACTTCAAGCTCTATTACAAAGCTGTCATCATCAATACAGCATGGTACTCGCACAAAAACAGACACATAGATCAGTGGAACAGAATAGAGAGCCCAGAAATAGACCCTCAACTCTATGGTCAACTAATCTTCGACAAAGCAGGAAAGAATGTCCAATGGAAAAAAGACAGCCTCTTCAATAAATGGTGCTGGGAAAATTGGACAGCCACATGCAGAAAAATGAAATTGGACCACTTCCTTACACCACACACGAAAATAGACTCCAAATGGATGAAGTACCTCAATGTGAGAAAGGAATCCATCAAAATCCTTGAGGAGAATTCAGGCAGCAACCTCTTTGACCTCAGCCGTAGCAACATCTTCCTAGGAACAACGGCAAAGGCAAGGGAAGCAAGGGCAAAAATGAACTATTGGGATTTCATCAAGATCAAAAGCTTTTGCACAGCAAAGGAAACAGTTAACAAAACCAAAAGACAACTGACAGAATGGGAGAAGATATTTGCAAACGACATATCAGTTAAAGGGATAGTATCCAAAATCTATAAGGAATTTAGCAAACTCAACACCCAAAGAACAAACAATCCAATCAAGAAATGGGCAGAGGTCATGAACAGACATTTCTGCAAAGAAGACATCCAGGTGGCCAACAGACACATGAAAAAGTGCTCCATGTCACTCGGCATCAGGGAAATACAAATCAAAACCACAATGAGATATCACCTCACACCAGTCAGAATGGCTAAAATTAACAAGTCAGGAAATGACAGATGCTGGCGAGGATGCGGAGAAAGGGGAACCCTCCTCCACTATTGGTGGGAATGCAAGCTGGTGCAACCACTCTGGAAAACAGCATGGAGGTTCCTCAAAATGTTGAAAATAGAATTACCCTATGACGCAGCAATTGCACTACTGGGTATTTACCCTAAAGATACGAACATAGTGATCCGAAGGGGCACGTGTACCCGAATGTTTATAGCAGCAATGTCTACAATAGCCAAACTATGGAAAGAACCTAGATGTCCATCAACAGATGAATGGACAAAGAAGATGAGGTATATATACACAATGGAATACTATGCAGCCATCAAAAGAAATGAAATCTTGCCATTTGCGACGACGTGGATGGAACTAGAGCGTATCATGCTTAGTGAAATAAGTCAATCGGAGAAAGACAACTATCATATGATCTCCCTGATATGAGGACATGGAGAAGCAACATCGGGGGTTAGGGAGATAGGAGAAGAATAAATGAAACAAGATGGGATTGGGAGGGAGACAAACCATAAATGACTCTTAATCTCAGAAAACAAACTGGGGGTTGCTTGGGGGAGGTGGGATTCGGAGAGGGGGAGGGGGCTATGGACATTGGGGAGGGTATGTGCTATCGTGAGTGTTGTGAAGTGTGTAAATCTGGTGATTCACAGACCTGTACCCCTGGAGATAAAAATACATTATATGTTTATTAAAAAAATAAAATTTGGAAGGGTAGGAGAACCATAAGAGACTGTGGATTCTGAGAAAGAACCTGAGGGTTTTGAAGGGTCAGGGGTGGAAGGTTGGGGGAACAGGTGGTGGGTAATAGGGAGGGCACGTTTTGCATGGAGCACTGGGTGTTGTGCAAAACAATGAATACTGTTACGCTGAAAAAATAAATAAAATGGAAAATCCCGGTGGAGGAGGGGAAAGTAGGATGGATGAAAGCCTGGCTTGCCGAGTATCAGAAAAAATAGGGAATAGAAAGCAAAACAGGCCATTTCACATGGAGATGAAGGAAGAAAGACAAGAGAAATGAATTCTAGTTTTATTATCTTACTGATGATAATTGTATGCAATTGGTTTCCTATAAGGTCCTTATGTGAATTGGGTCTTTGGACATAGTAAATTAGAGTCTTCCCTCTTCTTACATTTTGGGAATAGATGAGAAAAGCTGACATTACCATTAAATGTCTTGAATTGTGGACCACGGAATTGATTAGAACCTGGCTTTCTGTGTGTTTGGAGATGTTTGAGGACTTCTTCAAATGCTTTCGTCATTACCTGAGACAGTCACAGCCAAAGACTACAAATTCGGCCATGGAGAAGGTGATCCCAAAATGATTCACAAACTGTCTTGGTGAAATCCCCAGGCGGTCCACCGGTTTGGATGATTTTGATACTCCTGGCTGACCCAGAACTATTCCATCCAGGTGAAGTGATGAGGCGTGCTTTGCCCTGTAGTGGTTGCTAGGACCACAGAGCTTTGAGATGTCACAGAAGCTGACTTCACTGAAGTACAAATCCCATTCTCATCACATATGAGTCCTATGGCTTTAAGTAGAAAGACCTGGGAAGGAACAAGAAAGAGCCCTGTTAGCCTCATTATGAACTCAGTTCTTTTTTTTTTCTTTCCCACTTCCACTTTCTATACAAAGAGAAAAGTAAACAATGTTCTTTATACCAGTCTTTAGACAACATTTATCCAGAGAGAGCAAGGTGTTGTTATTTCCACTGCAATTTCTAGAGATCTCAATCAACAGCGAGGCCTCTTGGCTACCATTAGGTCTCTGGGAGTTTGGGTATCCTTGGGTGAGAGGGTCCTTTCTTAGCTTCTGTTTCCTAATGTGTCTCGTGTGTAAGGTCTGCCTTTGGTACTTAGTCAGCTTGGAAGATGATGTACGAAAAAGGGAAGGAAAGTCCCATCTGCTAGTGTCCTGAAGCACCAGTCCAAAGGGATGAATGCTCTGTCTACCTGACATTACCTTAAACACGGTTGGAATGCTTCAAGGAGAATGAAATTCTGCATGTTCGCTACCCCTCAAGAAACAGAATGACGACACTCCTTGTCATCATTTGTTAATACTGCATGCCATAGTCATGGGGAGAGCCATGTTGAGCAACTCTCTTTATTCAGAGGAAAATGAATGGCCAATATAGATGGCCTGCCATGTCCATCTAGCATCACTGTGGACGGAGCCTAGATACCCTTTTAAGGGCTAGTGGATAAAAATGATTATGAAGATGATGATAAAGAAGATGTTTTCCAAATGAAAATGCAGGCAGACCAAGAGAAATATCCTATGGCTTCACTCCTATGTGGCCCATGAGCAATACCATAGACTTGAGTAGTATTAAGGGAAAACGGAAAGAGAAGAAGTCAGACAGGGAGAAGCACCAGGAGACACTCAGGGCTTTGGGGACCAAGCTGAAGTTTACAGGAGGATAAGACAAGCCATAAAGAGGGAACTGCTTTATAGGTATGGAGGTGGTGTGGCATTATATGAGGATGAGCACTTGGTGGTATATGCAATTAAGGAATCAGGGGACACTGTCAAAAAAAGTAGGATGGATTATAGGCTGGCTTGCCGAATATAAGAAAAAATAGTGAATAGAATACAAAACAGGCCGTTTCACATGGAGATGAAGAAAGAAAGAGAAGCGAAATGAATTCTATTTTTATTATCCTACTGATTAAAATTGTATGCCATTGGATTCCTAAAAGGGCCTTATGTGAACTGGGTCTTTGGGCATGGTAAATTAGAGTCTCACCTCTTCCTACATTTTGGGAATAGATGAGAAAAGCCAATATTACCATTAACTGTCTCGAATTGTGGACCAGGGAATTGATTTGAACCTGGCTTTCTCTTTGTTGGGAGATGTTTGAAAACTGCTTCAGAAGCCTTCATCATTACCTGAGACGTCAGATATTTATGACTCGTGATCTTGTCATGGTAGTCCGTATGTGTCTTGTAATTTTTTCTTTTTTGTCCGATATTGGATTTGCTGACATACTTGTGTGGAGGGTCTTTTAGGTAAGGCTGTTTAATTTACTAATTAATTAATTAATTAATTAATTCTTGATAGGTAAGGAGTTAATTTATCCAGTATGGACGGGTTGTTACTTTGATTCTCTTAGCTTTTGTTTTTTTATGGTATTTTCCTCTGAATTTTGCTTCTATGAGTGCTATTCCTCACTAGCTCCCTAACTTCTGTGGGACTCTTTTAAGTGTGTGTGTGTTTGTGTGTGTGTGTGTGTGTGTGTTTCAAAACACTAAAAATGATATTTTAAGAGATAATAAGCAGCTCTATTCCAACTGACAATTCACCTTCAAACACAGTGGAAACTCACGTTACTTCCCATTCAGCCACATTTCCTGCATTAAATGTCCCAGTTGATCAACTTTCAGAAATGCAGATTCTGACTAGACTGACTGGAACAAACACCAAATTTTGTGTGCCTGGTTGGAATCTCATTGTCTGTCCCTTTTTCTTGCTTTTTCATATGTTTCTTTACTTCCATGAGTTAGTGAAATCGTATTGTAGTTGTCTTTCTGTGACTGACAGATATGACACAGCCCAATGCTCTCTTCCTTACTGACACATGGCACAGGCAGCAAGAATGCCTTCTTGCTTATGGCTCCACAAGAGTCTGCAGGGCATTTTGAGGACAGGGAGATCTTAGAAGTGTCTGGGAGCTCCAGGCCTGTGTTCAGCCTTCAGCACAACTAGAAAATGACCAAATCAATGTAAATGTGACATAAATGGACATGAAACCTAGAAATCACACTCAACAGCGAAAGAGAGAAGAAGTCACAGAGACCATTCGGGAAGGGTGTAGACAGGGCTTATGGAAGAATGGGACGATTGGTGATTCAGAGGGGAGGGAGCCATGACAAGACAAAGGCCCTGGGGGAGGAGCACACTTAGAACCCACAATTTGAATGTTGACCCAAAGCTGTTGGCGGAGAAAAGCAGAATGTCTAAAGGACACAAGTTCTTGCAAACCAAGGGTCTTGAGTCCCGGGGATTCCAGATCACATGATTTGCAGCGATAGACTCCAGAGAACACTGTGTATCTCCTGCAGAGGACACCAGCAAGCAACCAGGTGCAGACAGCCTGGAAACCATGATCTGAGACAATACCTGTTGATACCGTGGTAAGATTATTAATTCTTTGTGTGCATTCGTGATTGACAATGTTGGTAGAGATGCCTCCATGGGCGCCAAAGATACTTGGGCTCTATGACCGCCAGCATCAAGACTGAGAAGTGGCCACAGACCGGACGGTGGGGACATTAGCTGCACAAATCTAAAACGGAATCCCAAACCTGGAAAACGGTTGGGACTGCCTTCTTTAGACCACGTTGTTTAATCCCAGGATAACAGAAAATTCTGCAGCAGACTAGAAGAAATCCCTGCCCACATCCTCTCACCTGTCCAGAGAAATCAGCAGGCTTTAAGTTTTGTGGAGTGGGTTGAAAGTCACGTTTCACAGGCACACCAGACCCACGAAGCTTAACCTCACCATATTTGGTCCAGACAACACACACTTTGAATGGAAGGCAAGGAGAGCCTCTGCAGAGGACGAGCCCACAGGAGAGTGGACAACCACAAAACAACCCCAGAGGGCATGTCACCCACACCTGAGACTCTCTCAAGTGGCAGCCTTTGATCACTCCATGAGCTCTACATCCTAAAGTAATTATCTTCAGTGTAGATAACAGAATGCGCATTTGCAATACAGAAAAGACAGAGACCTTTTGTAGATTCATGTTATACTCCTGAAACTGGCCCAAAAGCCTTTTCGGATGGCTTCACGTGGGGATTGGTTCTCTTCCAACATGCTCCGTGCTTGCTCCTGTGAACTCCAAACAGATGAGTCCGTCCTGAGCCTAAGCTTCTAAGGTGTATGTTCTGCATTTAATGTTTGGTCAGCTGGGAAAATTGGGAGGCATTTAGGGCACAATTTCTGGAGATGAAAGAAGAACTCGTGTCCTCACTGTTGAAGACTCCAGACATGTCATTGGTATGGTTGCGGTTGTTAACTCTGAGCTTTCCTAGAGTGGGGCGGGGAGTGCTTTTCCTGGTCAGAGGCATACTGATAGGGTGTGAGGACCATGAACATGTGTATGGCGTGGAGTTCCCGGTGTTAGGCTGCTTGTACTCCTGACTCTTTCTTGACCTTACGTGGTAATATGGAATTGTGGTCCTTGCCCTTCTCTGCGTCCAGAGGGGTGGTGGTGACAGTCACGGCCAAAGGCTACAAATTCGAACATTGAGATGGTGACCTCAAATGGCTTCACAAACTCTCTTGGGGAAAGACCAAGGCGGCTCCAGCGGTTTGGAGTGATTTTGATACGCCTGGCTGACCAGAACTACTCCAGCCAGGTGAAGTGATGAGGCGTGGTTTGGTGAGGAGTGGTTGCTAGGACCTCAGTGCCTTGTGATGTCACAGAAGCTGACTTCACTGAAGCAGCAATCCCATTCTCATGACATATGAGTCCTATGGCTTTAAGTAGAAAGACCTGGGAAGGAAGAAGAAAGAGCCCTGTTAGCCTGATCCTGAGCTCAGGGGGTCTTTTCTGTTTCTTTCCCACTTCCACTTCTATACAAAGAGAATAGAAAACGATGTTCTGTATACCATTTTTAGACCAAGATTTCTCCAGAGAGAGCAAGGTGTTCCTATTTCCACTGCAATTTCTAGAGATATCAATCAACAGCGAGACCTCTTGGCTACAATTCGGTCGCTGGGAGGTTTGATATCCTTGGGTGAGAAGGTCCATTCTTAGCTTCTGTTCCCTATCGTTTCTCAGGTGTAATGTCTGCCTTTGGTGCTTGCTCAGCTATTAAGCTGAGGGAAGGAAGAAGGTAAGGAAAGTCACCATTCCAGGAAAATGGCCAGGGCAGGGATGCGTTGTGCTCTCCGTGTCCTTATCTGCTAGTGTCCTGAAACACCAGTCCTAAGGGATGAAGTCTCTCTCTACCTGACATTACCTTAAACACCGTTGCAAATGCTTCATGGAGTTTGAAACTCTGCGTGATTTCTACCCCACAAAAAAGAGGGCCAGTCAGCAATCCTTGTCATCATTAGTTAATGCTACATGCCATAGTCATGGGGAGAGGCATGTTGAGCAATTCTCTTTATTCAGACGAAAATGAATGGCCAACATCGATGGCCTGCCATGCCCACTCCAGCATCACTGTGGAAGGAGCCGAGATACTGTTTGATGAGCTAGTAGATAAAGATGATTATGAAGATGATGATAAAGAAGATGATTTCCGAATGAAAATGCAAGCAGACCAAGGGAAATATCCTATGGCTTCACTCATTTGTGGCCCATGAGGAATACCATGGACATGAGTAGTAGTAAGAGAAAATGGAAGGAGAAGATGTCAGACATGGAGATGCACTAGGAGAGACTCAGGACTTTGGGGACCAAGCTGAGGGTTACATGAGGACAAGACCTACCTTAAAGAGGGAACTAATTAATGGGTATGGAGGTGGTGTGGCATTATATGAGGATGAGCACTTGGTTGTATATGCAATTAAAGAATCAGTGGAGACTATGTCAAAAAACTTAAGATGGGTGAAAGGCTGGTTGCCCAATATAATAAAAAATAGTGAATAGAAAGCAAAACAGCCATTTCAGATGGAGATCAATAAAGAAAGAGCAGAGAAATGAATTCTAATTTTATTATCTTACTGATTAAAATTGTCTGCAAATAGTTTACTATAAGGTCCTTATGTGAATTCTGTCTTTGGACATTGTAAAATAGAGTGTTCCCTCTTCCTATATTTGGAGAATTGAGAGAAAAGCCGACATTACCATTGAATGTCTCGAATTATGGACCAGGTAATTGATTTGAACCTGGCTTTCTGTGTGTTGGTAGATGTTTGAGGACTGCTTCAAAACCCTCAAAGCTGCTTCAAAATTCTTTACCAGAGATATCAGATATGTATATCTCATGATCTTGTCATGGTTGTGTGTATGTGTGTTGGAATTTATCCTTTTCTCTCTGGTATTGGATTTGCTGGCATACGTTCAGAGCGGTCTTTAAGGTAAGCTTGTGTAATTAATTAATTAATTAATTAATTCTTGATAAGTGAGGAGCTATCTTACTCATTTTGGATGGTTTGTTACTTTAATTCTCTAAGCTTTTGTTTTTTATGGTATTTTCTCTGAATTTTGCTTCCATGAGTGCTATTCCTCACTTGCTCCCTAACTTCTGTGGGACTCTTTTAAGTGTGTGTGCCTGTGTGTGTGTGTGTGTTTGAGTGTGTGTGTTTGTGTGTGTTGCACAATACGCTAAAAATGATATTTTAAGAGATATGAAGCTTCTCTATTCAGATCACAATTCACCTTCAAACACAGTGGAAACTCACGTTACATCTCGTTCAGCCACATTTCCTGCATTGAATGTCCCATTTGATCCACACTTATAAACGCAGATTCCGACTAGCCTGCATGGAACAAACACCAAATTTTGTGTGCCTGGTTTGAGTCTAATTGCCTGTCCCTTATTCTTGCTTTTTCACATGTTTCTTTACTTGCATGAGTGAATGAAATCTTATGGTAGTTGTCTTTCTGTGACTGACAGATATGACACAGCCCAATGCTCTCTCCCTTTCTGCCACATGTCCCAGCGAACAAGAATGTCTTTTTGCTTATGGCTCCATAAGAGTGCACGGTGCATTTGGAGGACAGGGAGAAGGTAGAAACGTCTGGGAGCTCCAGGCCTGTCAACAGCCATCAGCACAATCAGTAGATGATCAATCAATGTAAAAATGGCATAAATGGACCTGAAGCCTAGAAATCACACTCCACAGAAAAAGAGAGAAGTCACAGAGACCATTGGAGAAAGGTGTAGACAGGGCTTATGGGAGTATTGGATAGTTGGTGCTTCATCACGTAGGGAGCCATGGACAAAGACAAAGGCCCAGGGGAGAGGAGCACACTTAGAATGCACAATATGAATGATGACCCATAGCTGTTGGAGGAGAAAAGGAGAGTGTCTGAAGGACACGAGTTCCTGCAACCAAGTGTCTTGAGGCCCAGGGATTCCAGATCAGCATGCCTTGCAGACATAGACTCAGACAACACTGTGTATCTCCTGGAGAGGACACCAGCAAGCAACCAGGTGTAGACAGCTTGGAAACAATGATCAGAGACAATACCTGTTAAAACCTGGTAAGATTATTATTTCTTTGTGTGCATTCGTGAAAGGCAGTGTTGGTGGAGATGCCTCGATGGGCGCAAAAATACTTGGGCTCTATGACCGCCATCGTCAAGACTGAGAAATGGCCACAGGCAGGAGCCTAAAGAAGCTCCCCAAAGTGCAATCACGGATTCCCAAACCTGGAACACTGTTGGGACTGCCTTCTTCAGGCCACATTGCTTAGTCACAGGAGAACAGAAAATCCTGAATGGGACGAGAAGATAGCCCTGCCCACATCCTCTCACATGGCCACAGAATTCAGCAGGCCTTATGTTTTGTGGAGTGGGTTGAAAATCACGTTTCACAGGCACACCAGACCCACGAAGCTTAAACTCACCATATTTGGCCCAGACACCACACACTCTGATTGGAAGGCAAGGAGAAACTCTGCAGAGGACCTGTGGAGGAGAGGGGACAACCACAACACAACCCCAGAGGGCATGTCACACACACCTGAGACTCTCTCAAATGCCATCCCTTGGGCACTTCAAGAGCTCTTCTTCCTAAACAAATTACCTTCAGTGTACATAACGGAATGTGTGTTTCAAATACAGAGAAGGCAATTAAATTTTGTAGATTCTCCTTATATTCCTGAAACTGGACCAAAAGCCTTTTCCAATGGCGTCACATGGGGATTGGTTCTCTTCCAACATGCTCCGTGCTTGCTCCTGTGAACTCCAAACAGATGAGTCCATCCTGGGCCTAAGCTTCTAGGTTGTAGATCTGCCTTTAATGTTTGGTCAGCTGGGAAAATTGGGAGGCATTTATGGCACGATTTCTGGAGATGCAAGAAGAACTCATGTCCTCACTGTTGAAGACTCCAACATGTATTTGGTACGGTTGCGGGTGTTAACTCTGAGCTTTCCTCAAAGGAGAGGGTCGCTTTTCCTGGTCAGAAGCATCCTGATAGGGTGACAGGACCATGAACATGTGTATGGCGTGAATTTCCCCGTGTGAGGCGGCTTGTACTCCTGACTCTTTCTTGACCTTATGTGGGTAAGGTGGAATTGTGGATTCTTGCCTTTCTCCGCAGTCCAGAGGGGTGGTGATGATAGGCCAAAGACTACAAATTCGGCCATGGAGAAGGAAACCCAAAATCACTTCACAAACTGTCTTGTTAAAATACCAGGCGGCTCCAGCGGTTTGGAGTGATTTTGATACTCCTGCCTGACCCAGAACTACTCCAGCCATATGAAGTGATGAGGCGTGGTTTGGTGAGGGAGGTTGCTAGGACCTCAGAGATTTGTGATGTCACAGAAGCTGACTTTACTGAAGCAGCAATCTAAATCTCATGACATATGAGTCCTATGGCTTTAAGTAGAAAGACCTGGGAAGGAACAAGAAAGAGCCCTGTTAGCGTGATCAAGAACTCAGTTGGTCTTTTCTCTTTCTTTCCCTCTTCCACTTTCTATACAAAGAGAAAAGAAAACGATGTTCTGTATACCATTCTTAGACCAACATTTCTCCTGAGAGAGCAAGGTGTTCCACTTTCCACTGCAATTTCTAGAGATATCAATCAACAGTGAGGCCTCTTGGCTACCACTAGTTCTCTGGGAGGTTTTATATCCTTGGGTGAGAGTGTCCATTCTTAGCTTCTTTTCACTCTGGTTACTCAGGAGTAAGGTCTGACTTTGGTGCTTGGTCAGCTTGGAAGGTGACTGAAGGAAGGAGGGAAGGAAAGTCACCATTCCAGGGAAAATTGTCAAGGCAGGGATGTGCTGTGCTGTCAGTGACCTTATCTGCTAGTGTTCAGAAACACCACTCCTAAGGGATGAAGGCTCTGTCTTGCTGACATTAGCTTAAACACCGTTGCAGAGGCTTCATGGAGAGTGAAACTATGCATGATTGCTACCCCTAATGAAAGAGCCCTGGTCAGTACTCCTTGTCATCATTAGTTAATGCTACATGCCATAGTCGTGTTGAGCAACTCTCTTTATTAAATGAAAATGAATGGCCAACATCTCAGGTGTGTGTGACATGTCCTCTGGGGTTGTGTTGTTACTGTGAACTGTCCTGTGGTCTCGTCCACTGCAGAGGCTCTCCTTGCCTTCCATTCAGAGTGTTTGGTGTCTGGGCCCAATATGTTGAGGTTAAGCTTCGTAGATGTATTGGGCCTTTGAAACAGGACCTTAAACTCACTCCACAAAATTTAAAGGCCTGCTGAATTCTTTGGCCTGGTGAGAGGATGTGGGCAGGGCTTTCTTCTAGTCCCCTGCAGGATTTTCGGTTGTCCTGGGACTAAACAACTTGGCCTAAAGAACGTAGTCCCAACAGTGTTCCAGGTTTGGGAATCCGTGATTGCAGATTGGGCAGCTAATGTCCTCACCATCCTGCCTGTGGCCACTTCTCAGTTTTGATGTTGGCGGTCATAGAGCCCAAGTATCTTTGATGCCCATCGAATCATCTCCACCAACACTGCCCATCAAAAATGCACACAAAGAAATAATCTTAACACGGTGTCAACAGGTATTGTCTCTGATCATGATTTCCAGACTGTCTGCACCTGATTGCTTGCTGGTGTCCTCTCTAGGAGAAATACAGTTTTGTCTGGAGTCTCTGTCTGCAACACAGGCTGATCTGGAATCCCTGGGCCTTATAACCTTGGGTTGCAAGAACTCATGTCCTTCAGACACTCTCCTTTTCTCCGCCAACAGCTAAGGGTCAACATTCAAATTGTGGGTTCTATGTGTGCTCCTCTCCCCTGGGCCTTTGTCTTTCTCCATGGCTCCCTGCCGTCTGAAGCACCAACCGCCAATTCTCCCATACGCCCTGTCTGCACCCTTCTCCCATGGTGTCTGTGACATCTTCTCTCTTTCGCTGTGGAGTGTGATTTCTAGGCTTCAGGTCCATTTATGCCATGTTTCCATTGGTGTGGTCATCTTCTGGTTGTGCTGATATCTGAAGACACGCCTGGAGCTCCCAGACACTTCTACCACCTCCCTGTCCTCCAAATGCCCTACGGACTCTTATGGAGCCTTAAGCATGTAGGCATTCTTGCTTCTTGTGAAATGTGGCAGAAAGGGAGAGAGCATTGGGCTGTGTCATATCTATCAATCACAGAAATACAAATACCATACGATTATACTCACTCATGGAAGTAAAGAAACATGTGAAAAAGCAAGAAAAAGGGACAGGAAGATAGACTCTAACCAGGCACACAAAATTTGGTGTTTGTTCCAAGCAGGCTAGTCAGAATCTGTGTTTCTAAAAGTGGATCAAATGCGACATTCATTGCAGGAAATGTGGCCGAACGGGATGTAATGTGAATTTCCACTGTGTTTGAAGGTGAATTGTGATCTGGAATAGAGCAGCTTCATATCTCTTAAAATATCCTTTTTACTGTGTTGTGAAACTCTCTCTCTCTCTCACACACACACACACACACACACTTAAAAGAGTCCCACAGAAGTTAGGAAGCAAGTAAGGAATAGCACTCATGGAAGCAAAATTCAGAGAAAATACCATAAAAAAAGCTTAGAGAATCAAATTATCAACCCGTCCAAACAGTATAAGTTAACTCCTTACCTATCAAGAATTAATTAATTAATTAAGCAACTTTACCTAAAAGACCCCTCCACACAAGTATGCCAGCAACCCACTACCTTAGAGAAAAGGATAAATCCCAAGACACCTACGCACTACCATGATGAGATCATGAGTCATCCATATCTGACGTCTCAGGTAATGACTTTTGAAGCAGCTTTTGAGGCTTTTGAAGCTGTCCTCAAACATCTCCTAAAACACAGAAATCCAGGTTCAAATCAATTCCCTGGTCCTCAATTTGAGACATTTAATAGTAAGTCGGCTTTTCTCATCTATTCCCAAAATGTAGGAAGAGGGAAGTATCAAATTTACAATGTCCAAAGACCCAATTCACATAAGGACCTTATAGGAAACCAATGGCATACAATTTGAATCTGTAAGATAATAATAATAAAATTCATTTCTCTTCTCTTTCTTCCTTCACTGTCCAAACTGGATAAGTTAACTCCTTAGCTATCAAGAATTAATTAATTAATTTTGAGTCAAGATGGCGGGGAATTAGGAGGAGGCACCGTTTCAACCTGTACCATAAAGTGAGCTGATTATCTACCAAAGAACTCTGACCACCCATGAAATCAGCCTGAGATCAGAATTATATTCGTCTTGATCTCTACAGGAGCAGAAGATGCCAGTGGCAGGTAAAGCCGACTGTGAGCATTGGACTGATATGGGAAGATAAACAAAAGAGGGAGGGAGCCACCAGAGGTGACCTATTGGAAAGTAATACCTCAGTACGAGAGTGTCCTGCATCTGGGGACCAGCATTAACTTGGACTCTGGTTGAAAGCACTCAAGAAACAAAGAGCAAAGGATCGTGTGTGGAAATAGTGGGAACCTGGGGGTTAGGATCAGGGACCTAAGTCCCTGGACCCAGGACAGCCTCCCCTGGTGCTGAGCCAGAGAGACGCTGTGGAGAAATCAGGTCTCCATCCGTGAGCCACCAGTGCACCTGACCGCCAATGCGCCCAAGGAGAGTGGGGTCTGGGAACATGGCCAGAAGGCAGTCCTGAAACTCGCGCATCCCACACCCTCCCTTGGGAGAAGTGCTCTTAGGCCCTAGCCTGGAGCTCTGGCATCCGGAAAAAACAGACATTCCCAGCCCGGGATAGCAGGAAAATCTCAGTGTGTGATCTCTGCTCGGTACCTCTCTGGCAATCTAGAGCTGCCTAGAGAGCCACCGATGCCCTGGTTTTGGGTACAAGGAGGAGCTCCTGCATCCCCAGGGACAGTGACTCAGAACCAACTCTGCAAGCAGCTCTTAAAGAACTTTCTGAGACTTCTCTCTGAGAGGGAGATCGGGGTGCAGTTTGCTCTCCTCTAAAACTCCAAAAACCATCAAAAGCTGTCAGGGCGAGAGAAAACTGATGAAAGAACATAAAAACCCCCAGAGAACAAAAGCCTGAAAAAAACAGTTTCCTCACAGCCCACCCCCTTGAGGGGAGCGGGAGGACCTAACTCAGGGAACATCATTGTCTGAAAACCCACGTGGCAGGGCCCTCCCCAGAAAACCAACCAGGAAGGAAGAAAAAAAAAAAACTATAAGAGAATAACCACCACTACTTCATAAATACAACTTTTATTTTTAACTCTTTACCAATATTCTTATGCATTTTTTTATACATACAGATAATTTTTAACCTATTTACCATCACACTGAGATGTCCAGTACATCAAATTCTTTAATAACCTTCTAACCTGAACTTTTTGATACATACACCCGTGTTTTTCTTTTGCTTTTCTATTTTTTAATTCTTTGTTTAATTTTAACTTAGTTTAGTCTAGTTTATTCTTTTTTAATTTTTATTTTCTACTATACATAGAGAGTTAAACTTCAAGGTAAACCCCTTTCCCCAATCAATGCTACCCCTATAGGCAAACCAGTTTCTAATCCCCCTGTAACTTAGGAAAGTTGAGTCCCTTAACAAAAACATCAACTTACAATCAGGAAGAATCAAAATAACCTTCTTCACCCACACTGAGAATTTATAACCACTCTCCCAATTTTTCCTTCTGTCAGTGTTTCTGTGAATTTGTGTTTGTCCTGATAATGTATAAATCTTATACTTGGGGTTCTTTCTGATGAGGTTCTTCCCCCCCCCCTTTTTTTTTTTTTGCTTATAAATACATATTTTTTTTCTCTTGTCATATACTTTTATCAGTCTTTTTGTTTGTCTGTTTTTGTTTGTATAGTTCACAAATCTTACCTTGCGGCCCATTTGGGCTGAGCCTTCTCTTTTATCTTCCCTTTTTTTCCTATCTCTCTCTCTCTCTTTTTTCCTTTTTTCTTTTCCCTTTTTTCTTTCTTCTTCTCTATTTCTTTTTCTTTTCTTTTTTCTCTCATTTGGGTGGGGAACCCCGATTGCACAGAAGCATTCCAGGGTGCAACTTGACTGCACCAAAATCGATAAGTCCAGCTGCATCTGTTCAGTCATCTCTTACCAAAATGACTAGGAGGAGGAATACCCAACAGAAGAAAAATACAGAGAATGGGCCTGCCTTCTGCAACAGAGCTATCGGCTATTGACATAGACAATATGTCAGAAAAGGAATTCAGACTAGCAATTATCCAGGCAATAGCTAGGTTGGAGAAAGCCATGGATGACCAAACAGCATTGATTAGGGCAGAACTAAAAGCCACCAGGGATGATGTTCAATCTGCGCTCAATGAGTTCCAATCTAATCTAAATTCTCTAAAAGCTAGGGTAACTGAGATGGAAGATAGAATTAGTGATCTGGAGGACAAACAGATAGAGAGAAAGGATCAGGAGGAAGCCTGGAACAAACAGCTCAGAAGACACGAAAACAGAATCAGGGAAATAAATGATGCCAAGAAACGTTCCAACATCAGAATTATTGGAATCCCTGAAGGGGAGGAAAAAGAAAGAAGTCTAGAAGATATAGTGGAAGAAGTTGTCTATGAAAATTGTCCCAATCTCACGAATGGAAACAACATTCATGTACTAGAGGCAGAGAGATTTCCTCCCATGATTTTAGATTCTCAAAAGTCCTCACGACAACTTATAGTTAAAATGAGGAATTTTGTTTCACGACAGACTCTCTTAAAAGCAGCTAGGACAAAGAAGCTCCTTACATACAGAGGAAAGCCCATTAGAATAACATCAGACCTTTCCACAGAGACCTGGCAAGCCAAGAAGGGCTGGAAAAATATATTCAGAGTACTAAATGAGAAGAATATGCAACCAAGAATACTCTATCCAGCAAGACTAACATTTAAAATGGATGGAGAGATAAAGAGTTTCCAAGACCGGCAAAGCTTGAAAGACTATGCAACCACCAAGCCAACACTGCAGGAAATATTAAGGGGGGTCCTATAAAAGAGAAAAAATCCCAAGAATATCATTGAACAGAAATATAGAAACAATCTACAGACAGAAAGACTTCAAAGGCAACATGACATGAATCAAAACCTATCTCTCAATAATCACTCTCAATGTGAATGGCCTAAATGCGCCCATAAAACGACACAGGGTTGCAGATTGGATCAAACGACAGGATCCATCCATATGTTGTCTACAAGAGACCCATTTTGAACCTAAGGATACACCCAGACTGAAAGTGAAGGGATGGAGAAGTATCTTTCATGCCAGTGGGCCTCAAAAGAAGGCTGGGTAGCAATTCTCATATCAGATAAATTAGATTTTAAACTAAAGACTGTAGTCAGAGATACAGAAGGACGCTACATAATTCTTAAAGGGACTATCCGTCAAGATGATCTAACAATTGTGAATATCTATGTCCCCAATATGGGAGCACCCAATTACATAAGAAAACTATGAATCAAGAAAAAGAGTCATTTTGATATGAATACAATAATAGTAGGAGATCTTAATATGCCTCTCTCAGAAATAGATCATCAAAGCAGAAAATTAATAAAGAAATAAGAGCATTGAATGAAACATTGGACCAGATGGACCTCATAGATATATACAGAACATTCCACCCTAAAACAACAGAATACTCATTCTTCTCAAGTGCTCATGGAACCTTCTCCAGAATAGACCACATACTGGGTCACAAAGCAGGACTCAACCGATACCAAAAGACTGACATTAATCCCTGCATATTCTCTGATCACAATGCTTTGAAACTGGAACTCAATCACACGGAAAAGTTCAGAAGGAACTCAAACACCTGGAAGCTAAAGACAACCTTGCTTAAGAATGCTTGGATCAACCAGGAGATCAAAGATGAACTTAAGCAATTCATGGAAACCAATGAGAATGAAGTCACTTCAGTCCAAAACCTATGGGATACAGCAAAGGCGGTTCTAAGCGGGAAATACATAGCCATCCAAGCCACCCTCCAAAATATTGAAAAATGCAGAATACACGAGCTGTCTCTATACCTTAAAGAACTGGAGAATTAACAACAAATCAAACCAACTCCACATGCAAGAAGGGAAATAATCAAGATAGGAGCAGAGATCAATGAGGTAGAAAGGAGAGATACAGTAGAACGTATCAATGAAACTAGAAGCTGGTTTTTTGAAAGAATCAATAAGATCGGTGAACCATTGGCCACACTAATCCAAAGGAAAAGAGAGAAAGCCCAAATTAATAAAATTATGAATGAAAAGGGAGAGATCACAACGAAAACCTAGGAAATAGAAACAATCATCAGAAATTATTACCAACAGTTATATGCCAATAAGCTAAGCAACCTAGATGAAATGGATGCATTCCTGGAAAACTACAAACTCCCAAATTTGTACCAGCAAGAAATTGACAACCTGAATAGACTGATATCTAGTAATGAGATTGAAGCAGTGAGCAAAAACCTCCCAAAAAACAAGAGCCCAGGACCTGATGGATTCCCTGGGGAATGCTACCAAACTTTCAAAGAAGAAATAGCACCAATTCTCCTGAAGCTGTTCCAAAAAATTGAAGCAGAAGGAAAACTTCCTGACTCTTTTTATGAAGCCAGCATTACCCTGATTCCCAAACCAGGCAAAGACCCTACGAAAAAGGAAAATTTCAGACCAATATCACTGATTAATATGGATGCAAAGATTCTCAACAAGATCCTAGTAAACAGGATCCAGCAGCACATTCAAAAGATTATCCACCATGACCAGGTGGGATTCATCCCTGGGTTGCAAGGTTGGTTCAACATTCGCAAATCAAACAATGTGATAGAACAAATCAATAAGAGAAGAGAGAATAACCACATGGTCCTCTCAATTGATGCAGAAAAAGCATTTGACAAAATCCAGCATCCGTTCCTGAAGAAAACGCAACAAAGTATAGGGATAGAGAGAACATTCCAGAACTTCATAAAATCTATCTATGAAAGACCCCAGCAAATATCATCCTCAATGGGAAAAAGCTTGCAGCCTTCACGTTGAGATCAGGAACAAGACAAGGATGCCCACTCTCACCACTCTTGTTCAACATAGTATTGGAAGTTCTAGCAATGGCAATAAGACAACAAAGAGAAATAAAAGGTATCCAAATTGGCAAGGAAGGAGTCAAACTCTCTCTCTTCGCAGATGACATGATTCTTTATATGGAAAAACTCAAAGACTCCACCCCCAAACTACTAGAACTCATACAGCAATTCAGTAAAGTGTTAGGATACAGTCAATGTGCAGAAATCAGTGGCTTTCTTATACATTAACAATGAAAATACAGAAAGGGAAATTAGAGAATCAATTCCATTTAGTATAGCACCAAGAACCATAAGATACCTGGGAATAAACCTAACCAAAGAGGCAAAGGACCTGTACTGGAGGAACTCAGAACACTCATGAAAGAAACTGAAGAAGACACCAAAAGATGGAAAACTGTTCCATGGTCTTGGTTTGGAAGAATAAAGATTGTTAAAATGTCTATACTGCCTAGAGCAATCTATACTTTTAATGACATTCCGATCAAAATTCCACCGGTAGTTTTCAAAGAGCTGGAGCAAATAATCCTAAAATTTGTATGGAATCAGAAGAGACCCCGAATTGCTAAGGAAATGTTGAAAAACAAAAACAAAACTGGCGGCATCACGTTACCCGATTTCAAGCTTTACCACAAAGCTGTGATCACCAAGATAGCGTGGGACTGGCATAAAAACAGACATATAGACCAGTGGAACAGAGTGGAGAGCCCAGATATGGACCCTCAACTCTATGGTCAAATAATCTTCAACAAAACAGGAAAAAATATTCAATGGAAAAAAGACAGTCTCTTCTATAAATGGTGCTGGGAAAACTGGACAGTGATATGTAGAAGAATGAAATTCGACCATTCTTTTACACCGTACACAAAGATAAACTCAAAATGGATAAAAGACCTCAACGTGAGACAAGAATCCATCAGAATCCTAGAGGAGAACATAGACAGTAACCTCTTCGATATCAGCCACAGCAACTTCTTTCATGATATGTCTCCAAAGGCCAAGGAAACAAAAGTGAAAGTGAACTTTTTGGACTTCATCAAGATCAAAAGCTTCTGCACAGCAAAGGAAACAGTCAACAAAACAAAAAGGCAACCCACGGAATGGGAGAAGATATTTGCAAATGACAGTACAGACAAAAGGTTGATATCCAGGATCTATAAAGAACTTCTCAAACTCAACACACACAAAACAGATAATCATATCGAAAAATGGGCAGAAGTGATGAACAGACACTTCTCCAACGAAGATATACAAATGGCTATTAGACACATGAAAAAAATATTCATCATCACTAGCCATCAGGGAGATTCAAATTAAAACCACATTGAGATACCACCTGACACCAGTTAGAATGGCCAAAATTAGCAAGACAGGAAACATCGTGTGTTGGAGAGGATGTGGAGAAAGGGGAACCCTCTTACATTGTTGGTGGGAATGCAAGTTAGTGCAGCCACTTTGGAGAACAGTGTGGAGATTCCTAAATAATTTAAGAATAGTGCTTCCCTATGACCCAGCAATTGCACTGCTGGGTATTTACCAGAAAGGTACAGACATAGTGAAAAGAAGGGACATCTGTATTCCAATGTTTATTACAGCAATGTCTATGGTCGCCAAACTGTGGAAAGAACCAAGATGCCCTTCAACGGATGAATGGATAAGGAAGATGTGGTACATAAACTCACTGAAGTATTATGCCTCCATCAGAAAGGATGAATACCCAACTTTTTTAGCAACATGGAAGGGACTGGAAGATATTATGCTGAGCGAAATAAGTCAAGTAGAGAGAGTCAAGTATCATATGGTCTCACTTATTTGTGAAGCATAACAAATACCATGGAGGACATGGGGAGATGGAGAGGAGAGGAAATTGAGGGAAACTGGAATGGGAGTTCAACCATGAGAGACTATGGACTCTGAAAAACAACCAGAGGGTTTTGAAGGGGCGGGAGGGTGGGAGTTTGAGGATTCAGGTGGTGGGTAATAGGGAGGACACGTACTACATGGAGCACTGGGTGTGAGGACAAAACAATGAACACTGATATGCTGTAAAAAAAAAATAAAAAATAAAAAATAATAAAATTTAAAAAACTAAAAATAAGAACAGTAAAAAAAGTATTAATTAATTAATTAACAACCTTACATAAAAGACCCAACACACAAGTCTGCCAGCAAGTCCAACACTGGAGAGAAAAGAATAAATTCCAAGACACATACGCAATACCATGACAAGATCATGAGTCATACATATCTGACATCTCAGGTAATGACGAAAGCTTTTGAAGTAGGCCTCAAATATCTCCCAACACACAGAAAGCCAGATTCAAATCAATTCCCTGGTCCACAATTCGAGACATTTAATGATAATGTCAGCTTTTCTCATCTATTCCCAAAATGTAGGACGTGGGAAGACTCAAATTTACAATGTCCAAAGACACAGTTCAGATAAGGACTTTAAAGTAAACCAATTTCCTTTAACACATACAATTCATACAATTTTAATCAGTAAGATAATAAAACTAGAATTCATTTCTCTTCTCAATCTTTCTTCATCTCTATGTGAAACGGCCTGCTTTGTATTCTAATCACTATTTTTTCTTATATTCGTCAAGCCAGCCTTTCATCCATCCTACGTTTTTTTGACATAGTGCTCCCTGATTTTTTAATTGCATATACCACCAAGTGCTCATCCTCATATAATGCCACACCACCTGAATACCCATTAACCAGTTCCCTCTTTATGGCATGTATTATCCTCCTGTAACACTCAGCTTTTTACCCAAGGTCCTCAGTCTCTCCTGGTGCGTCTCCCTGTCTGACTTCTTCTCCTTCCATTTTCCCTTATTAATACTCATGTCCATGTTATTCCTCATGGGCCACATATGTGTGAAGTGATAGGATGTTTCCCTTTGTCTGCTTGCATTTTAATTTGGAAATCACCTTCTTTATCATAATCTTCATAATCATTTTTATCCAGTAGCCCTTAAAAGGGTATTTTGGCTCCTTCCACAGTGATGCTAGAGTGGGAATGGCAGGCCATCGATGTTGGCCATTCATTTTCGTCTGAATAAAGAGAATTGCTCAACATGCCTCTCCCCATGACTATGGCATATAGCATTAACTAATGATGACAAGGATTGCTGACTGGCCCTCGTTTTTGTGGGGTAGAGATCATGCAGAGTTTCAAACTCCATGAAGCATTTGCAACGGTGTTTAAGGTAATGTCAGGTAGAGAGAGACGCCATCCCTTAGGACTGGTGTTTCAGGACACTAGCAGATAAGGACACGGAGAGCACAACGCATCCCTGTCCTGGCCATTTTCCTGGAATGGTGACTTTCCTTACCTTCTTCCTTCCCTCAGCTTAATAGCTGAGCAAGCACCAAAGGCAAACATTACACCCGAGGAACGATAGGGAACAGAAGCTAAGAATGGACCTTCTCAACCAAGGATATCAAACCTCCCAGCGACCGAATGGTAGCCAAGAGGCCTCGCTGTTGATTGATATCTCTAGAAATTGTAATGGAAATAGGAACACCTTGCTCTCTCGGAGAATGTTGGTCTAAAGAATGGTATACAGAACATCGTTTTCTTTTCTCTTTGTATAGAAAGTGGAAGTGGGAAAGAAACAGAAAGGACCACCTAGTTCATGATCAGGCTAACAGGGCTCTTTCTTGTTCCTTCCCAGGTCTTTCTCCTTAAATCCATAGGACTCATAGGTCATGCAAATGGGATTGCTGCTTCAGTGAAGTCAGCTTCTGGGATGTCACAATGCTCTGAGGTCCTAGCAACCACTCCTCACCATACCACACCTCATCACTTCACCTGGCTGGAGAAGTTCTGGGGCTGCCAGGAGTATAAAAATCACTCCAAACCGCTGGAACGGCCTGGGTATCTCAACAAGAGAGTTTGTTAAGCGATTTGGGGTCCCATTCCCTATCCCCGAATTTGTAGTCTTTGGCCGTGACTGTCACCACCACCCCTATGGACTCCTGAGAATGGCAAGAATCTACAATTCCATCATACACACATAAGGTCAAGAAAGAGTGAGGAGTACAAGCAGACGCACACTGGATAATCCACGCCATACACATGTTCATGGTCCTCACACCAATTAGGATGCTTCTGACCAGGAAAAGCAACCCCGCCTTCCGAAGAAAGTTCAGAGTTAACACCTGCAACAATACCAAAGATGTCTGGAGTCTTCAACTGTGAGGACACGAGTTCTTCTTGCATCTCCAGAAATCGTGCCATAAATGCCTCCCAATTTTCCCAGCTGACCAAACATGAAAGGCAGGCCCTACACCCTGGACGCTTAGGCCCAGGATGGACTCATCTGTTTGGAGCTCACAGGAGCAAGCATCGAGTATGTTGGAAGAGAACCAGTCCCCATGGGAAGCCATCCGAAAAGGCTTTTGGGCCTGTTTCAGGAATACAACATGAATCTACAAATGGTCTCTATCTTCTCTATATTCGAAACGTGCATTCTGTTATCTTCCCTGACGATAATTTCCTTTGGAAAAAGAGCTCATGGAGTGCCCAAAGGTTGGCACTTGAGAGAGTCTCAGGTGTGTGTGACATGCCCTCTGGGGTTGTGTTGTGGCTCTCCAATCTCCTGTGGTCTTGTCCTCTGCAGAGGCTCTCCTTGCCTTCCATTCAGAGTGTTTGGTGTCTCGGCCAAATATGGTGAGGTTTAGCTCCGTGGGTCTGGTGTTCCTGTGAAACGTGACTTTCAACCCACTCCACAAAACTTAAGGCGTGCTGAATTCTGTAGCCAGTTGAGAGGATGTTGGCAGGGTTTTCCCATAGTCCCCTGCAGGATATTCTATTCTCCTGGGACTAAGCAATGTGGCCTGAAGAAGGCAGTACCAACAGTGTTCTAGGTTTGGGAATCCGTGATTGCAGGATGGGAAGCTAATGTGTCACCGTCCTTCCTGTGGCCACTTCTCAGTTCTTGATGCTGGACGTCGGAGAGCCCAAGTATCTTTGGGGCCACTGAGGCATCTCCACCAACACTGCGCATCACAAATGCACAAAATATATAAGTATCTTACCACGGTGCCAACAGGTATTGTCTCTGATCATGGTTTCCAGAATCACTGTACCTGGTTGCTTTCTGGTGTCCTCTCCAGGAGATACACAGTGTTGTCTGGGTCTATGTGTGTAAAGCATGCTGATCTGGACTCCCCGGGCCTAAAGACTCTTGGGTTGCAAGAACTCGTGTCCTTCAGACACTCTCCTTTTCTCCACCAAAAGCTATGTGTCAACATTCAAATTGTGGATTCTAAGTGTTATCTCCCCCTGGGCCTTTGTCTTTGGTCAAGGCTCCCAGCCCTCTGAAGCACCAACCGTCCAATTCGCCCATAAGCCCTGTCTACACATTTCTCCCATGGTTTCTGTGACTTCTTCTCTCTTTCGCAGTGGATTTGATTTCTAGGCTTCTGGTCCATTTATGCCATGTTTTCATTGATGTGGTCCTCTTCTGGTTGTGCTGATGGCTGAAGGCAAGCCTGGAGATCCCAGACACTTCTCCCAACTCCCTGTACTCCAAATGCACTGCGGACTCCTAAGGAGCCATAATCAAGAATGTAATTTGCTCCTTGTGACATGTGCCAGAAAGAGAGAGAGCATTGGGTTGTGTCATATCTATCAGTCACAAAAAGACAAATACCATACGATTTCACTCACTCATGGAAGTAAAGAAACATGTGAAAACGCAAGAAAATGGGAAAGGCAATTAGACTCTAACCAGGCAGCCAAAATTTGGTGTTTGTTCCAGGCAGGCCAGTCAGAATCTGCGTTTCTAAAAGTGGATCTAATGGGACATTCAATGCAGGAAATGTGGTCGAACGGGATGTAACGTGAGTTTCCTCTGTTTGAAGGTGAATTGTTATCTGGAATAGAGCAGCTTCAGAATTCTTAAAATATCATTTTTAGTGTATTGTGAAACACACACACACACACACACACACACAGAGTTAAAAGGGTCCCACAGAAGTTAGGGAGCAAGTGAGGACTAGCACTCATGGAAGCAAAATTCAGAAAACATAACATAAAAAAAAAAAAGTTTAGAGAATAAAAGTATCAAACCTTCCAAACTGGATGAGTTAAATCCTTACCTATCAGGAATGAATGAATGAATTAATTAATTAATTAAACATCCATACCTAAAAGACCCCTCAACACAAGTATGCCTGGAAATCCAATACCGGAGAGAAAAGGATAAATCCAAGACACATTCGCATTACCATGGCAAGTTCATTAGTCATAAATATCTGACCTCTCAGGTAATGAGGAAAGCTATAAAGCAGTCCTCAAACATCTCCCAACACACAGAGAGCCAGGTTCAAATCAATTCCCTGGCTCACAATTCGAGACATTTAATGGTAATGTCGGCTTTTCTCATCTATTCCCAAAATGTAGGAAGAGGAAAGACTCTAATTGACAATGTCCAAAGACCCAAATCACATAAGGACCTTATAGGAAACCAATGGCATACAATTTTAATCAGTAAGATAATAAAGCTAGAATTCATTTCTCTTCTCTTTCTTTCTTCATCTCCATGGGAAACAGCCAAATTTGCTTTCTATTCACTATTTTTTCTTATATTTGGCAAGCCAGCATTTCATCCATCCTACGTTTTTTGATATAGTGTTCTCAGATATTTTAATTGCGTATACCACCAAGGGCTCAACTTCTTATAATGCCACACCACCTCCACACCCATTAATCAGTTCCCTCTTTATGGCAGGTCTTATCCTCCTGTAAACATCTGCCTGGTACCAAAAGTCCTGAGTCTCTCCTGGTGCGTCTCCCTCTCTGAATACTTTTCCTTCTGTTTTCCCTTACTAGTACTCATGTCCATGGTATTCCTCATGGGCCATATATGAGTGAAGCCATACATTTCCCTTGCACTGCTTTCATTTTCATTTGGAAATCATCATCTTTATCTTCATCTTCAAAATCATCTTTATTCAATAGCCCTTAAAAGGGTATCACGGCCCCTTCCACAGTGATGCTAGAGTGGGCATGGTAGGCCATCGAAGTTGGCTGTTCATTTTCATCCGAATACAGAGAGTGGCTTACCATGGCTCTCCCCATGATTATGGCATGTAGCATTAACTAATGATGACAAGGAGAGCTGACCAGGGCTCTTTATTTCTGGCTAGCGATCATGCAGAATTTCACAATCCATGAAGAAAGTGCAACGGTGTTTAAGGTAATGTCAGATATACAGAGCCTCTATCCCTTAGGACTGGTGTTTCAGAACAGTAGCAGTTAAGGACACGGACAGCACAACGCATCCCTGCCCTGGCAATTTTCCTGGAATGGTGACTTTCCTTCCCTTCTTCCTTCCGTCATCTTCTAAGCTGACCAAGCACGAAAGGCAGACCTTACACCCGAGAAACCATAAGAAACAGAAACTAAGAATGGACCCTCTCACCCAAGATTATCAACCCTCCCAGAGTCCGAATGGTAGCGAAGAGGCCTGGTTGTTGATTGAGATCTCTATAAATGGCAGTGAAAATAGTTACACCTTGCCTTCTCTGGAGAAATGTTGGTCTAAAGAATGGTATACAGAACATCGTTTTCTCTTCTCTTTGTATAGAAAGTGGAAGTGGAAAAGAAACAGAAAAGACCACCTGAGTTCATGATCAGGCTAACAGTTCCTTCCCAGATCTTTCTACTTAAAGCCATAGGACTCATATGTCATGAGAATGGAATTGCTGCTTCAGTGAAATCAGCTTCTGTGAGGTCACAAAACTCTGAGGTCCAAGCAACCTCTCCTCACCAAAACATGCCTCATCACTTCTCCTGGCTGGCGTAGTTCTGGGTCAGCCAGGAGTATCAAAATCACTCCAAAACGATGGAGCCACCTGGCAATTTACCCAAGGCACTTTGTGAAGCGATTTGGGGTCACCTTCTCCATGGCTGAATTTCTAGTCTTTGCTCGTGACTGTCACCACCATCCCTCTGGACTCCTGAGATGGGCAAGAATCCACAATTCCATCTTACACACATAAGGTCAAGAAAGAGTCAGGAGTTCAAGCAGCCTCACACGGGGAATTCCATGCCATACACATGTTCATGGTCCTCACACCCTATCAGGATGCTTCTGACCAGAAAAAGCACCCCCGCCCTCCGAGGTAAGCTCAGAGTTAACATCCCATAGACATGTCTGTGGTCTTCAACAGTGAAGACACGAGTCCTTCTTGCATCTGCAGAAATCATGCCATAAATGCCTCCCAATTTTCCCAGCTGACCAAACATTAAAGGCAGAACCTACATCCTAGATGCTTCGGCCCAGGACGGACTCATCTGTTTGGAGATTACAGGAGCAAGTACGGAGCATGTTGGAAGAGAACCAATCCCCATGTGAAGGCATCCGAAAAGGCTTTTGGGCCAGTTTCAGGAATACAACGTGAATCTACTAAATGTCTCTGCCTTCTCTGTATTCAAATCACGCTTTCTGTTATCTACACTGAAGATAATTTCTTTAGGAATAAAAGTTCATGGAGTGCCCAAGGGCTGGCACTTGAGAGAGTCTCCAGTGTGTGTGACATGCCATCTGGGGTAGTGTTGTGGCTGTCTACTCTCCTGTTTGCTCATCCTCTGCAGAGGCTCTCCTTGCCTTCCATTTAGAGTGTTTGGTGTCTGGGCCAAATATGGTGAGGTTTAGCTCCGTGGGTCTGGTGTGCCTGTGAAACGTGACTTTCTACCCACTCCCCAACACTTAAGGCCTGCTGAATTCTGTGGCCAGGTGAGAGGATGTGGGAAGGGCTTTCTTCTAATAATGTGCAGGATTCTGTGTTGTCCTGGGACTAAGCAATGTAGCCTGAAGAAGGCAATCCCAAGAGTGTTCCAGGTTTGGGAATCCGTGATTGCAGGTTGGGAAGCTAATGTCCTCACCGTCCTGCCTATGGCCACTTCTCAGTCTTGATGGTGGCTGTTGTAGAGCCCAAGTATCTTTGGCGCCCATCGAGGCATCTCCACCAACACTGCCCAGCACGAATGCACACAAAGATATAATAATCTTACCACGGTGTCAACAGGTATTGTCTCTGATCATGGTTTCCAGGCTGTCTGCACCTGGTGGCTTGCTGGTGTCCTCTCCAGTAGGTAGACAGTGTTTTCTGGAGTCTGTGTCTTCAAAGCATGCTGATCTGGAATTCCCGGGCCTCAAGTCACTTGGGTCGCAAGAAATCATATCCTTCAGTGACTCTCATTTGTCCGCCAACAGCTATGGGTCAACATTCAAACTGTGGGGTCTAAGTGTGCTCCACTCCCCTGGGCCTTTGTCTTTGGCTATGGCTCCCTGCCCTCTGAAGCAGCAACCGTCCAATTCTCCAATAAGCCCTGTCTAAACCCTGCTCCCATGGTCTCTGTGACTTCTCTCTTTTGCTTTGGAGTGTGATTTCTAGGCTTCAGGTCAATTTATTCCATGTTTACATTGGTGTGGTCATCTTCTGGTTGTGCTGAAGGCTGAGGATAAGCCTGGAGCTCACAGACACTTCTACACTCTCCCTTTCCTCCAAAAGCACTGATGACTCTTTTGGAGCCATAAGCAGGAAGGCATTCTTGCTCCTTGTGACATGTGGCAGAAAGAGAGAGAGCATTGGGCCATGACATATCTGTCAGTCCCAGAAAGACAAATACCGTACAATTTCACTCACTCATGGAAGTAAAGAAACATGTGAAAAAGCAAGAAAAGAGACAGGAAATGAGACTCTAACCAGGCACACAAAATTTGGTGTTTGTTCCTGGCAGGCTACTCAGAATCTGCGTTTCTAAAATTGGATCAAAAGGGACATTCAATGCAGGAAATATGGCCGAACGGGATGGAACATGAGTTTCCATTGTGTTAGAAGGTGAATTGTGATCTGAAATAGAGCAGCTTCATATCTCTTAAAATATCCTTTTTAGCATTTTGTGAAACACACACACACGCGCACACACACACACACACAGAGACACACAACCACACCCACACACACACTTAAAAGAGTCCCATAGAATTTAGGGTGCAAGTGAGGAATAGCACTCATGGAAGCAAGATTCAGAGAAAATACCTTAAAAACAAAATCTTGGAGAATCAAAGTTTCCAATCGTCCAAACTGGATAAGTTAACTACTTTCCTATCAAGAATTAATTAATTAATTCTTTTAATTAATTAATCTAATTAATTAATTAATCAAATTTATTAATTAATTAATTTAACAACCTTACCTATAAGACCCCTCCTCACATGTATGCCAGCAAATCCAATACCGGAGAGAAAAGATTAACTCCAAGACCCATACGCACTACCATGACAAGATCATGAGTCATACATATCTGTCGTCTCACGAAATGACCAAACCTCTTTAAGCATTCTTCAAACATCTCCCAATACACAGAAAGCCATGTTCCACACAATTCCCTAGTCCACTATTTGAGACACTTAATGGTAATATAGGGTTTTCTCATTAATTCCCAAAATGTAGGAAGAGGGAAGACTCAAATTTACAATGTCCAATGACCCAATTCACATAAGGATCTTATAGGAAATCAATTGCATACAATTTTAATCAGCAAGATAATAAAACTAGAATTCATTTCTCTTCTCTTTCATTCTTCATCTCCATGTGAAACGACCGGTTTTGCTTTCTATTCACTATTTTTTCTTATATTCAGCAAGCCAGCCTTTCATCAGTCTGACGTTTTTTGACATAGTGTTCCCTGATTCTTTAATTGCAAATACCACCAAGTGCTCATCCTCATATAATGCCACACCACATCCATACCCATTAACCAGTTCCCTCTTTATCGCAGGTATTATCCTCCTGGAACCCTCCAGCTTGGTCCCCAAAGTCCTGAGTCTCTCCTTGTGTGTCTCCCTGTCTGACAACTTCTCCTTCCGTTTTCCCTTTATACTACTCATGTCCATGGTATTCCTCATGGGTCACATAGGAGTGAAGACATAGGATATTTCCCTTGGTCTGCTTGCATTTTCATTTGGAAATCATCTTCTTTATCATCATCTTCATAATCATCTTTATTCATGAGCCCTTCAAAGGGTATCTCGGCTCCTTCCACAGTGGTGCTAGAGTGGGCATGGATGACCATCGATGTTGGCCGTTCATTTTCATGTGAATAAAGAGAGTTGCTCAACATGGCTCTCCCCATGACTATGGCATGTAGCATTAACTAATGATGACAAGGTGTGCTTACCACGGCTCTTTCATTAGGGGTAGCGATCATGATCAGTAGGGGTAGAGTTTCACCCTCCATGAAGCCTTTGCAATGGTGTGTATGGTAATATCAGGTTGACAGAGCCTTCATCCATTGGGACTGGTGTTTCAGGACACTAGCAGATAAGGACACAGACAGCATAACGCATCCCTGCCCAGGCAATTTTCCTGGAATTGTGACTTTCCTTCCCTTCTTCCTTCCGTCACCTTCCAAGCTGACCAAGCACCAAAGGCAGACCTTACACCCAAGAAACCATAAGGAATAGAAGCTAAGAATGGACCCTATCACCCAAGATTATCAAAACTCCCAGAGACCTAATGGTAGCCATGAGGCCTTGCTCTTGTTTGAGATCTCTAGAAATTGCAGGGGAAATAGTTACACCTTGCCTTCTCTGGAGAAATGTTGGTCTAAAGAATGATATAGAGAACATCGTTATCTTTTCTCTTTGTATAGAAAGTGGAAGAGGAAAAGAACAGACACGACCACGTGAGTTCATGATCAGGCTAACAGCGTTCTTCCCTGTTCCTTCCCAGGTCTTTCTATTTAAAGCCATAGGACTCATATGTCATGAGAATGGGATTGCTTCTTCAGTGAAGTCAGATTATGTGACCTAACAAAGCTCTGAGGTCCTGGCAACCTCTCCTCACCAAACCACGCCTCATCACTTCACATGGCTGGAGTAGTTCTGGGTCAGTGAGGAGTATCAAAATCACTCCAAAACGCTGGAGCCGCCTGGCTATTTACTGAAGGCAGTTTGTGAAGGGATTTGGGGTCACCTTCTCCATGGCCGAATTCTAGTATTTGCTCGTGACGGTCACCACCATCCCTCTGGACTCCTGAGATGGGCAAGAAACCACAATTCCATCTTACACACGTAAGGTCAAGAAAGAGTCAGGAGTTCAAGCAGCCTCACATGGGGAACTCCATGCCATACACATGTTCATGGTCCTCACACCCTATCAGGATGCTTCTGACCAGGAAAAGCGCGCCCCGCCCTCCGAGGTAGGCTCAGAGTTATCACCCGTAAACATCCATAGACATGTCTGGAGTCTTCAACATTGAAGACACGACTCCTTCTTGAATCTGCAGAAATCATGCCATAAATGCCTCCCAATTTTCCCAGCTGACCAAACATTAAAGGCAGAACCTACATTCTAGAAGCTTAGGCCCAGGACGGACTCAACTGTTTGGAGCTCACAGGAGCAAGCAGGGAGCATGTTGGAAGAGAAAGAATCCCCATATGAAGGCATTCGAAAAGGCTTTCGGGCCAGTTTCAGGAATACAACGTGAATCTACTAAAGGTCTCTGTCTTCTCTGTATTCAAATCGCTCATTCTGTTATCTACACTGAAAATAATTTATTTAGGAAGAAGAGCTCATGGAGTGCCCAAGGGCTGACACTTGAGAGAGTCTTCGGTGTGTGTGACATGCCCTCTGGGGTTGTGTTTTGGCTGTCCACTCTCCTGTTTGCTCATCCTCTGCAGAGACTCTCCTTGTCTTCCATTCAGAGTTTTTAGTGTCTAGGCCAAATATGGTGAGATTTAGCTCCGTGGGTCTGGTGTGCCTGTGAAACGTGACTTTCTACCCACTCCCCAACACTTAAGGCCTGCTGAATTCTGTGGCCAGGTGAGAGGATGTGGGAAGGGCTTTCTTCTAGTCCTGTGCAGGATTCTGTGTTGTCCTGGGACTAAGCAACATGGCCTGAAGAAGGCATTCCCAAGAGTGTTCCAGTTTTGGGAACCCGTGATTGCAGGTTGGGCAGCTAATGTCCTCACCATCCTGCCTGTGGCCACTTCTCAGTCTTGATGGTAGCGGTCGTAGAGCCCAAGTATCTTTGGCGCCCATCGAGGCATCTCCACCAACACTGCCCAGCACGAATGCACACAAAGATATAATAATCTTACCACGGTGTCAACAGGTATTGTCTCTGATCATGGTTTCCAGGCTGTCTGCACCTGGTGGCTTGCTGGTGTCCTCTCCAGGAGATACACAGTGTTCTCTGGAGTCTATGTCCGCAAAGCACGCTGATCTGGAATCCCCGGTCCTCAAGTCACTTGGGTTGCAAGAAATCAGGTCCTTCAGAGACTATCCTTTTCTCCGCCAACAGCATTGGGTCAACATTCAAACTGTGGGGTCTAAGTGTGCTCCTCTCCCCAGGGCCTTTGTCTTTGGCCATGGCTCTTTGCCCTCTGAAGCACAAAACGTCCAATTCTCCCATAAGTCCTCTCTAAACCCTTCTCCCATGGTCTCTGTGACTTCTCTCTTTCGCTGTGGAGTGTGATTTCTAGGCTTCAGGTCCATTTATGCCATTGTTACATTGGTGTGGTCATCTTCTGGTTGTGCTGAAGGCTGAAGACAAGCCTGGAGCTCACAGACACTTCTACACTTTTCGTTTCCTCCAAATGCACTGAGGACTCTTATGGAGCCATAAGCAGGAAGGCATTCTTGCTCCTTGTGACATGTGCCCAAAAGGGACAGAGCATTGTGCTGTGTCATATCTGTCTGTCACAGAAAGACATCTCCCATACGATTTTATGCATTCATGGAAGAAAAGAAACATATGAAAAAGCAGGAGAAAGGTACAGGCAATGAGACTCTAACCAGGCATACAAAATTTGGTGTTTGTTCCAGACTGGCTACTCAGAAATTCTCGTTGTTAAATTTGGATCAAAAGGGACATTCAATGCATGAAATATGGCCCATGGGATGTAACGTGAGTTTCCATTGTGTTAGAAGGTGAATTGTGATCTGGAATAGAGCAGCTTCATAACTCTTAAAATATCCTTTTTAGCATTTTGTGAAACAAACACACACACACACCACACACACACTTAAATAAGCAGAGGAAGCACCAAAGGCAGACTCTACACCCGAGAATACATAGGGAACAGAAGCTAAGAATGGACCCTCTCACCCAAGATTATCAAACCTCCCAGAGATCTAATGATAGCCAAGAGGCCTCGCTGTTATTTGAGATCTCTAGAAATGGCAAGGGAAATAGTTACACCTTGCCTTCTCTGGAGAAATGTTGGTCTAAAGAATGGTTTACAGATCATAGTTTTCTGTTCTCTTTGTATCGAAAGTGGAAGTTGAAAAGAAACAGACACGACCACGTGAGTTCATGATCAGGCTAACAGGGCTCTTTCCTGTTCCTTCCCAGGTCTTTCTACTTAAAGTCATAGGATTCATATGTCATGAGAATGGGATTGCTTCTTCAGTGAAGTCAGATTATGTGACCTCACCAAGGTCTGAGGTCCTAGCAACCTCTCCTCACGAAACCACGCCTCATCACTTCACATGGCTGGAATAGTTCTGGGTTAGCCAGGAGTATCAAAATCACTCCAAAACACTGGAGCCGCCTGGCTATTTACCCAAGGCAGTTTGTGAAGGGATTTGGGGTCACCTTCTCCATGGCTGAATTTCTATCTTTGCTCGTGACTGTCACCACCATCCCTCTGGACTCCTGAGATGGGCAAGAATCCACAATTCCATTTTACACACGTAAGGTCAAGAAAGAGTCAGGAGTTCAAGCAGCCTCACACGGGGATCTCCATGCCATACACATGTTCATGGTCCTCATACCCTATCAGGATGCTTCTGACAAGGAATAGCGCCCCCCGCCCTCCTAGGTAAGCTCAGAGTTAACAACCGCAAACATCCCATAGACATGTCTGGAGTCTTCAACATTGAAGACACAAGTCCTTCTTGCATCTACAGAAATCGTGCCATAAATGCCTCCCAATTTTCCCAGCTGACCAAACATTAAAGGCAGAACCTAGATCCTAAAAGCTTAGGCCCAGGGCGGACTCAACTGCTTGGAGCTCACAGGAGCAAGCATGTTGGAAGAGAAAGAATCCCCATATGAAGGCATCCGATAAGGCTTTCAGGCCAGTTTCAGGAATACAGCGTGAATCTACTAAATGTCTCTGTTTTCTCTGTATTCAAATTGCGCATTTTTTTTAAATAATTTATTTATTTATTTGGCAGAGAGAGATCACAAGTAGACAGAGAGGCAGGCAGAGAGAGAGAGAGAGGGAAGCAGGCTCACCGCTGAGCGGACAGCCCGATGCGGGACTTGATCCCAGGACCCCGAGACCATGACCCGAGCCGAAGGCAGCGGCCCAACCCACTGAGCCACCCAGGCGCCCCTCAAATTGCGCATTCTTTTATCTACACTGAAGATAATTTCTTTAGGAAGAAGAGCTCATGGAGTGCCCAAGTGCTGGCACTTGAGAATGTCTCAGGTGTGTGTGACATGCCCCCTGGGGTTGTGTTGTGGCTGTCCACTCTCCTGTTTGCTCATCCTCTAAAGAGGCTCTCCTTACCTTCAATTCAGAGTGTTTGGTGTCTGGGCCATATATGGTGAGGTTTAGCTCCGTGGGTCCAGTGTGCCTGTGAAACATGACTTTCTAGCTACTTCCCAACACGTAAGGCCTGCTGAATTCTGTGGCCAGGTAAGCGGATATGGAAAGGGCTTTCTTCTAGTCCCATGCAGGATTCTGTGTTGTCCTGTGACTAAGCACGTGGCCTGAAGAAGGCATTCCCAAGAGTGTTCCAAGTTTGGGAATCCGTGATTGCAGGTTGGGAAGCTAATGTCCTCATGGTCCTGCCTGTGGCCACTTCTCCGTCCTAATGCTGGTGGTCGTAGAGCCCAAGTATCTTTGACGCCCATCGAGGCATCTCCACCAACACGGCCCAGCACGAATGCACACAAAGATATAATAATCTTACCACGGTGTCAACAGGTATTTTCTCTGATCATGGTTTCCAGGCTGTCTTCACCTGGTTGCTTGCTTGCTGGTGTCCTCTCCAGGAGATACACAGTGTTCTCTGGAGTCTATGTCGGCAAAGCATGCTGATCTGGAATCCCCTCACCTCAAGTCACTTGGGTCGCAAGAAATCATGTCATTCAGAGACTATCCTTTTCTCTGCCAACAACTATGGGTCAACATTCAAACTGTGGGGTCTAAGTGTACTCCACTCCCCTGGACATTTGTCTTTGGCCATAGCTCCCTGCCCTCTGATGCAGCAACCGTCCAATTCTCCCATAAGCCCTGACTTAACCCTTCTCCCATGGTCTCTGTGACTTCTACTCTCTTTCACTGTGGAGTGTGATTCTAGGCTTCAGGTCCATTTATGCCATGGTTACATTGGTGTGGTCATCTTCTGGTTTTGCTGAAGGCTGAAGACAAGCCTGGAGCTCACAGACACTTCTACACTCTCCCTTTCCTCCAAATGGACGGAGGACTGTTATGGAGCCATAAGCAGAAGGCATTCTTGCTCGTTGTGACATGTTTCAGACAGAGAGAGCATTGGGCTGTGTCATATCTGTCAGTCTCAGAAAGACAAATACCATACGATTTCACTCACTCATGGAAGTAAAGAAACATGTGAAAAATCAAGAAAAAGGGACAGGCAATGAGATGCTAACCAGGCACACAAACACACACACACAACCCCACGCACACACACACTTAATAGAGTCCCATAGAATTTAGGTGCAAGTGAGGAATAGCACTCATGGAGGCAAAATTCAGAGAAAATACCTTAAAAAACAAAATCTTAGAGAATCAAAGTTTCCAATCGTCCAACCTGGATAAGTTAACTACTTACCTATCAAGAATCAATTAATTATTTAATTAAACAACATTGCCTAAAAGACCCCTCCTCACATATATGCCAGCAAATCCAATACCAGAGAGAAAAGGATAAAATCCCAGACCCATACACACTACCACGACAGATCATGAGTCATATATATCTGACGTCTCACGTAATGACCAAAGCTCTTGAAGCATTCCTCAAACATCTCCCAATACACAGAAAGCCACGCTCAAATCAATTCCCTAGTCCACAATTTGAGACATTTAATGGTAATGTAGGCTTTTCTCATTTATTTCCACAATGTAGGAAAAGGGAAGACTCAAATTTACAATGTCCAATGACCCAATTCACATAAAGATCTTATAAGAAACCAATTGCATACAATTTTAACCAGCAAGATAATAAAACTAGAATTCATTTCTCTTCTCTTTCTTTCTTCATCTCCATGTGAAACGGCCGGTATTGCTTTCTATTCCCTATTTTTTCTTATATTTGGCAAGCCAGCCTTTCATTGATCTGACGTTTTTTGACATAGTGTTCCCTGATTCTTTAATTGAAAATAACACCAAGTGCTCATCCTCATATAATGCCAGACCACATCCATACCCATTAACCAGTTCCCTCTTTATCGCAGGTATTATCCTCCTGGAACCCTCCAGCTTGGTCCCCAAAGTCCTGAGTCTCTCCTTGTGCATCTCCCTGTCTGACAACTTCTCCTTCCGTTTTTCCTTTATACTACTCATGTCCATGGTATCGCTCATGGGCCACATAGGAGTGAAGCCATAGGATATTTCCCTTGGTCTGCTTGCATGTTCATTTGGAAATCATCTTCTTTATCATCATCTTCATAATCATCTTTATCTAATATCACTTAATAGGGTATCTCGGCTCCTTAAACAATGATGCTGGAGTGGTCATGGCAAGCCATCAATGTTGTCCATTCATTTTCATGTGAATAAAGAGAGTTGATCAACATGGCTAGTCAGAAACTTCCTTTCTAAAATTGGATCCAATGGGACATTCAATGCAGGAATTGTGGCTGAATGGGTTGTAACGTGAGTTTCCACTGTGTTTGAAGGTGAAATGTGATCTGGAATAGAGCAGCTTCATATAACTTAAAATATTTTTTTCAGCGTTTTCTGAAACACACACATACACACACACACACACTTAAAAGAGTCCCACAGAAGTTAGGGACCAATTGAGGAATAGCACTCTTGGAAGCAAAATTCAGAGAAAATAGCATAAAATAAAAGCTTAGAGAATCAAAGTAACAAACCATCCAAACAGGATAAGTTAACTCCTTACCTATCAAGAATTAAATAATTAGTTAATTAGTTAATTAATTAATTTACAACCTTACCTAAAAAAACCCTCCACAGAAGTATGCCAGCAAATCCAGTACCGGATAGAAAAGGATAAATCCCAAGACACATACACAGTACCATGACAAGATCATGAGTCATACATATCTGACCTCTCAGGTAATGACATTTGAAGCAGCTTTTGAGGCTTTTGAAGCAGTCCTCAAACATCTCCCAACACACAGAAAGCCAGGTTCAAATCAATTCCCATTTCCACAGTTCGTGACATTTAACGGTAACATAGGCTTTTCTCATCTATTCCCAAAATGTAGGAAGAGAGAAGACTCTAGTTGACAATGTCCAAAGACCCAATTCACATAAGGACCTTATAGGAAACCAATAGCATACCATTTTAATCAGTAAGATAATAAAACGAGAATTCATTTCTCTTCTCGTTCTTTCTTCATCTCGACGTGAAACGACCTGTTTTGCTTTCTATTCACTATTTCTTCTTATATTCGGCAAGCCAGGCTTTCATCCAACCTACGTTTTTTGACATAGTGTTCCCTGATTCTTTAATTGCACATACCAACAAGTGCTCATCCTCATATAATGCCTCACCACCTCCATACCCATTAACCAGTTCCCTCTTTGTGGCATGTCCTCTTCTCCTCTAACCCTCAGCTTGGTCCGCAACGCCCGAGTCTCTCCTGGTGTGTCTCCCTGTCTGACTTCTTCTCCTTTCGTTTTCCCTTCCTAATACTCATGTCCATGGTATTTCTCATGGGCCACATAGGAGTGAAGCCATAGGATATTTCCCTTGGTCTGCTTGCATTTTCATTTGGAAATCATCTTCTTTATCATCATCTTCATAATCATATTTATACACTATATCTTAAAACGGTATCTCGGCTCCTTCCACAGTGACACTAGAGTGGGCATGGCAGGCCATCGATGTTGGCCATTCATTTTCATCTGAATAAAGAGAGTTGCTCAGCATGGCTCTCCCCATGACTATGGCATGTAGCTTTAAATAAAGATGACAAGGAGTGCTGACCAGATCTCTTTCTTAGGGGTAGTGGTCATACCGAGTTTCAAACTCCATGAAGCCTTTGCAATGGTGTTTAAGGAAGTGTCAGGTAGACGGAGCCTTCATCCCTTAGGACTGGTGTTTCAGGACCACTAGCAGATAAGGACATGGACAGCAGGCATCCCTGCCCTGGCGATTTTCCTGGAATTGTGACTTTCATTCCCTTCTTCATTCCCTTGCCTTCCAAGCTGACCAAGCATCAAAGGCAGACCTTACACCTGAGAAACCATAAGGAACAGAAGCTAAGAATGGACCCTCTATTTAAAGCCATAGGACTCATATGTCATGAGAATGGGATTGCTGCTTCTGTGAAGTCAGCTTCTGTGACATCACAAAGCTCTGGGGTCCTAGCAACAACTTACCCCGAGAAACCATAGGGAACAAAAGCTAAGAATGGACCCTCTCACACAAGGATATCAAACCTCCCAGAGAATTAATGGTAGCCAAGAGGCCTCGTGGTTGATTGAGATCTCTAGAAATTGCAGTGGCAATAGGAACACCTTGCTCTCTCTGGATAAATGTTGGTCTAAAGAATGGTATACAGAATATCGTTTTCTTTTCTCTTTGTATAGAAAGTGGAAGTGGGAAAGAAACAGAAAGGACCACCTGAGTGCATGATAAGGCTAACAGGGCTCTTTCTTGTTCCATCCCAGGTCTTTCTACTTAAAGCCATAGGATGCATATGTCATGAGAATGGGAATGCTGCTTCACTGAACTCATCTTCTGTGATGTCACAAAGCTCAGAGGTCCTAGCAACGACTCCTCACCAAACCATGCCTCATCACTTCATCTGGATGGATTAATGCCGGGTCAGCCAGGCCTATCAAAATCACTCCATACAGCTGGGCTGCCTGGGGATTTCCCCAAGATAGTTTTTGAAGTGATATGGGTTCACCTTCTCCATGGCCAAATTTGTAGTCTTTGGCCGTGACTGTCCCCACCACCACTCTGGCCTCCTGAGAAAGGCAGGAATCCACAATTCCAACTTACCCATGTAAGTTCAAGAAAGTGTCAGGAGTACAAGCAGCCTCACACGGGGAGCTCCAGGCCAAACACATGTTCATGGTCCTCACACCCTATCAGGAGGCCTCTGACCAGGAAAAGCGCCCACCACCCTCCGAGGAAAGCTCAGAGTTCACACCCGCAACCATACCAAAGACATGTCTGGAGTCTTCAACAGTGAGGACAGGAGTTCTTCTTGCATCTCCAGAAATCGTGCCATAAATGTCTCCCAATTCTCCCAGCTGATCAAACATTAAAGTCAGAAACTACACCCTAGAAGTTTAGGCCCAGGACGGAATCATCTGTTTGGAGCTCACAGGAGCCAGCACGGAGCACGGTGGAAGAGAACTGATCCCCATTTGAAGCCATCAGAAAGGCTCTCGGGACATTTCAGGAATACAGGGTGAATCTACAAACGGTCTCTCTCTTCTTTGTATTCGAAACACGCATTCTGTTATCTACACTGAAGATAATTCCTTTAGGAAGAAAAGCAGATGGAGTGCCCAAGGGCTGGCACTTGAGAGAGTCTCAGGTGTGTGTGATATGCCCTCTGTGGTTGTGTTGTGGCTGTCCACTCTCCCGTGGGCTCGTCCTCTACAGAGGCTCTCCTTGGCTTCCATTCACAGTGTGTGGTGTCTGGGCCAAATATGGTGAGTTTATGCTTCATGGGTCTGGTGTGTGTGTGAAACGTGTCTTTCAACCCACTCCACAAAACATAAGGACTGCTGAATTCTGTGGCCAGTTGAGAGGATGTGGGCAGGGCTTTCTTCTAGACCCCTGCAGGATTTTCTGTTCTCCTAGGACTAAGCAACGTGGTCTGAAGAAGACAAAACAGCAGTGTTACAGGTTTGGGAATCCGTGATTGCAAGTTGGGCAGGTAATGTCCAAACCGTCCTGCCTGTGGCCACTTCTCGGTCTTGATGGTGGCGGTCATAGAGCCCCGTATCTTTGTGGGCCATCGAGACATCTCCAGCAATACTGCCCACCATGAATGCACACAGAGAAATAATAATCTTACCGCTGTGTCAACAGGCATTGTCTCTGATCATGGGTCCTCAAGACCCTTGGGTGGCAAGAACTCATGGTATCAGACACTCTCCTTTTCTCTGCCAACAGCTAAGGCTCAACATTCAAATTGTGGGTTCTAACTGTCCTTTTCTCCCCTGGGCCTTTGTCTTTGGCCATTGCTCCCTGCCCTCTGAAGCACCAACCGTCCAATTCTCCCATAAGCCCTCTCTACACCCTTCTCCCATGGTTCCTGTGACTTCTTCTCTCTTTCACTGTGGAGTGTGATTTCTAGGCTTCAGGTCCATTTATGCCATGTTTCCATTGATGTGGTCATGTTCTGGTTGTGTGATGGCTGAAGACAGGCCTGGAGCTCCCAGACTTTTCTACCGTCTCCCTGTCCTCCAAATGCACTGCGGACTCTTATGGAGCCATAAGCAAGAAGGCATTCGTGCTCCTTGTGACATGTGGCGGAAAGGGAGAGAGCATTGGGCTGTGTCATACCTCTCAGTCAAAGAAAGAGAACTCCCATATGATTTCACTCACTCATGGAATAAAGAAACATGTGGAAAAGTAAGAAAGAGGGACAGGCAATTACACTCTAATCAGGCAGACAAAATTTGGTGTTTGTTCCAGGCAGGCGAGTCAGATTATGCATTGATAAAGGTGGATCAAATGGGACATTTGGCCAATATGGCCAAACGGGATGTAACGTGAGTTTCCACTGTGTTTGAAGGTGAATTGTGATATGGAATAGAGCAGCTTCATATCTCTTAAAATATCATTTTTAGCGTTTTCTGAAACTCACACACACACATGCGTGCGCACACACACACACACACATACACACACACTTTAAAGCGCCCACAGAAGTTAGGGAGCAACTGAAGAATATCACTTATGGAAGAAAAATTCAGAGAAAATACCATAAGAAACAAAAGCTTAGGAAAAAGTAGCCAACCGCCCAAACTAACTCCTTCCCTATAAAGAATTAATTAATTAATTAAATATCCTTACCTAAAAGAAACTTCCACACAAGTATGCCAGCAAATCCAATACCGGACAGAAAAAGAATAAATTCCAAGACACATACGCACTACCATGTTAAGATCATTAGTCATACATATCTGACGTCTCAGGTAATGACTTTTGAAGAAGCTTTTGAGGCTTTTGAAACAGTTCTCAAACATCTCCGAACACACAGAAAGCCAGGTTCAAATCAATTCCCTGGACCACAATTCGAGATATTTAATGCTAATGTCGGCTTTTCTCATCTATTCCCAAAATGTAGGAAGAGGGAACACTCTAAAATACAATGTCTAAAGTCCCAGTTCACATAAGGACCTTATAGGAAACCAAATGCATACAATTTTAATCAGTAAGGTAATAAAACAAAAATTCATTTCTCTTCTCTTTCTTTCTTCACCTACATGTGAAACGGCCTGTTTTGCTTTCTCTTCACTATTTTTTCTTATATTTGGCAAGCCAGTCTTTCACCCATCTGACGTTTTTTGACATAGTGTTCCCTGATTCTTTAATTGCATCTACCACCAAGTGCTCATCCTCGTATAATGCCACACCACCTCCATTCCCATTAACTAGTTCCCTCTTTATGGCAGGTCTTATCCTCCTGTAACCCTCAAGTTGGTCCCCAAAGGGCTGAGTCTCTCCTGGTGCGTCTCCTTGTCTGACTTCTTCTCCTTCCATTTTCCCATTCTCCTATTCATGTCCAAGGTATTCCTCAAGGGCCACATATGAATGAAACCATAGTGTATTCCCCATAGTCTCCTTGCATTTTCATTTGGAAATCGTCTTCTTTATCATCATCTTCGTAATCATCTTTATCCACTAGCCCTTAAAATGGTATCTCGACTCCTTCCACAGTGATGCTAGAGTGGGCATGGCAGGCCAAAAATGTTGGCCGTTCATTTTCATCTGAATAAAAAGTGTTGCTCAACATGGCTCTCCCCATGACAATGGCATGTAGCATTAACTAATGATGACAAAGAGTGCTGACCAGGACTCTCTCTTTATGTGTAGCGATCATGCAAAGTTTCACTCTCCATGAAGACATTGCAATGGAGTTTATGGTAGTGTCAGGTAGACGCAGCCTTCATCCGTCAGGACTGGTGTTTCAGGACCACTAGCAGATAACGACGTCGACAGCACAAGGCATCCCTGCCCTGGCGATTTTCCTGGAATTGTGACTTTCATTCCCTTCTTCATTCCCTCGCCTTCCAAGCTGACCAAGTATCAAAGGCAGACCTTACACCCAAGAAACCATAGGGAACAGAAGCTAAGAATGGACCCTCTCACCCAAGGATGTCCAACCTCCCAGAGACCTAATGGTAGCCAAGAGGCTCGATATTGATTGAGATCTCCAGAAATTGAAGGGGAAATTGGAACACTATGCTCTCTCTGGAGAAATGTTGGCCTAAACAATGGAATACAGAACATCGTTTTCTTTTCTCTTTGTATAGAAAGTGGAAGTTGGTAAGAAACAGAAAAGCCCACGTGAGTTCATAGTCAGGCTAACAGGGCTCTTTCTTGTTCCTTCCCATGTCTTTCTACTTAAAGACATAGGACTCATATGTCATGAGAATGGGATTGCTCCTTCAGTGAAGTCAGCTTCTGTGACATCACAAAGCTCTGAGTTCCTAGAAACCGCTCCTCACCAAAGCATGATTCATCCCATCACCTGGCTGGAGTATTTCTGGGTCTGCCAGGAGTATCAAAATCACTGCAAACCACTGGAGCCGACTGGGTATTTCACCAAGAGAGTTTGCGAAGCGATTTTGGGTCACCTTCGTCATGGCCAATTTTGTAGTCTTTGGCCATGTCTGTCTCCACCAAACTCTGGACTGCTGAAAAGGGCAAGAATCTGAAATTCCATCTTACCCACATAAGGTCATGAACGAGTCAGGAGCACAAGCAGTCTCACACGGGGAACTCAAAGAAATAAACATGTGTATGGTCCTCAACACTATCAGGATACTTCTGACAAGGAAAAGGGCCCCCCGCCCTCCTAGGAAAGCTGAGTTGACACCCGCAACCATACCAAAGACATGTCTGGAGTCTTCAACAATTAGGACACAATTTCTTCTTAAAACTCCAGAAATCGTGCCATAAATGCCTCCCAATTTTCCCAGCTGACCAATCATTAAATTCAAACCATACACCATAGAAGTTAGGCCCAGGATGGACTCACTGTTTAGAGATCACAGGAGCAAGCACAGAGCATGTTGGAAGAAAACCAATCCCCATATGAAGCCATCGGAAAAGGCTTTCAGGCCTGTTTCAGGAATGCAACGTGAATCAAGAAACGTGACCGTCTTCTCTCTATTCTCTGTATTTGAAACGCACATTCTGTTATCTACCTAGAAGAAAATTTTTTTATGAGGATAGTCCATGGAATTCCCAAGGGCATGTGTGTGACATGCCCTCTTGTGTTGTGTTGTGGCTGTCCACTCTCCTACGGGCTCATCCTCTGCAGAGTCTCTCTTGCCTTCCATTCAGTGTTTGGAGTCTGGGCCAAATATGGTGAGGATAAGCTCTTGGGTCTCCTGTGCCTGTGAAACGTGACTTTCAAAAGACTCCACAAAACTTAAGGCCTGCTGAATTCTGTGGCCTGGTGAGAGGGTGTGGGCAGGACTTTCTTCTAGTCCCCTGCAGGATTCTCTCTTCTCCTCCAACTAAGCAACGTGGGCTAATGAAGGCAGTCCCAACAGTTTTCCAGGTTTGGGAATCCGTGGTTGCAGGTTGGGCAGCTAATATCCTCACCGTCCTGCCTTTGGCCACTTCTCAGTCTTGATGATGACGGTCGTCGAGCCCAAGTATCTGTGGTGCCCATCGAGGCATCTCCAACAACACTGCCCATCACGAATGCACCCAACGAAATAATAATCTTACCACAGTGTCAACAGGTATTGTCTCTGATCATGGTTTCCAGGCTGTCTGCACCAGTTGCTTACTGGTGTCCTCTCCAGTAGATACACAGTGTTCTATGGAGTCTATGTCTGCAAAGCATGATAACCTGGAATCCCCGGGCCTCAAGACCCTTGGGTTGCAAGAACTCATGTCCTTCTGACACTCTCATTTTCTCAGCCAACAGCTATGGGTCAACATTCAAATTGTGGGTTCTAAGTGTGCTCTTCTCCCCTGTGCCTTTGTCTTTGTCCATGGCTCCCTGCCCTCTGAAGCACGAACAGTCCAATTCTCCCATAAGCCCTGTCTACACCCTTCTCCCACGGTCTCTGTGACTTCTTCTCTCTTTCACTGTGGAGTGTGATTTCAAGTCTTCAGTTCCATTTATGCCATGTTTCCATTGATGTTGTCTTCTTATGGTTTTGTTGATGGCTGAAGACAAGCCTGGAGCTCCTGAAACATCTACCATCTCCTTGTCCTACAAATGCACTGCAGACTCTTATGGAACCATAAGCAAGAAGGCATTCTTGCTCCTTGTGACATGTGGCGGAAAGGGAGAGAGCATTGGGCTGTGTCATACCTCTCAGTCAAAGAAAGAGAACTCCCATATGATTTCACTCACTCATGGAATAAAGAAACATGTGGAAAAGTAAGAAAGAGGGACAGGCAATTACACTCTAATCAGGCACACAAAATTTGGTGTTTGTTCCAGGCAGGCAAGTCAGATTATGCATTGATAAAGGTGGATCAAATGGGACATTCAATGCAGGAAATATGGCCGAACGGGATGTAATGTGAGTTTCCATTGTGATTGAAGGTGAATTGTGATTTGGAATAGAGTATCTTTATATCTCTTAAAATATCATTTTAGCGTTTTGTTAAACTCACACAGACACACAGACACACACACACACACACACACTTAAGAGTCCCACAGAATTTAGGGAGCAAGTGAGGAATAGCATTCATGGAAGCAAAATTCAGAGAAAATACCTTAAAAAACAAAAGCTTAGCATATCAAAGTAACAAACCGTCCAAACTGGATAAGTTAACGCCTTACCTATCAACAGTTAATTAATTATTTAAATAATTAAACAACATTACCTAAAAGACCCCTCCACACAAGTATGCCAGCAAATCCAATACCGGAGAGAAAAGGATAAAATCCAAGACAGATACGCACTACCATGAAAAGATCATGAGTCATACATATCTGACGTCTCAGGTAATGAATTTTGAAGCAGCTTTGGCATATTTTGGATCCATACTCAAACATCGCCCAAGAAACAGAAAGCCAGGTTCAAATCAACTCCCTGGTCCAGAATTCTAGACTTTTAATGATAATGTCGGCTTTTCTCATCTATTCCAAAATATAGGAAGAGGAAAGAATTTAATTTACAACCTCCAAAGACCCAATTCACATAAGGATCTTATAGGTAACCAAATGCATACAATTTTAATCAGTAAGATAATAAAACTAGAATTCATTTCTCTTCTATTTCTTTCTTCATCTCCGTGTGATACGGCCTCATTGCTTTCTATTCACTATATTTTCTTATATTCTGCAAGCCAGCCTTTCATCCATCCTACGTTTTTTGACATAGTGTTCCCTGATTCTTTAATTGCATATAATACCAATTGCTCTTCCTCATATAATGCCACCCCACCTACAAACCCATTAACCAGTTCCATCTTTATGGCATGTATTATCCTCCTGTAAACCTCAGCTTGGTCCCCAAAGTACTGAGTTTCTGCTGGTGCGTCTCCTGTCTGACTTCTTCTCCTTCCATTTTCCCTTACTACTACTCATGTCCACGGTATTAGTCAGGGGTCACTTATGAGTGAAACCATAGGATATTTCCCTTGGTTTGCTTGCATTTTCATTTGGAAATCATCTTCTTTATCATCATCTTCATAATCATCTTTATCCACGCGCCATTAAAAGGTTCTCTCAGCTCCTTCCACAGTTATGCTTGAGTGGGCATGTCAAGCCATAGATATTGGCTTTCATTTTCATCTGAAAAAAGAGAGTTTCTCAACAGGGCTCTGCCTATGTCTATGGCATGTAGCATTAATTAATGATGACAAGGAGTGCTCACCAGAGCTCTTTCTTTAGGGGTAGCGATCATGCAGATTTTCACTCTCCAACATTGCAACAATGTTTAAGGTAATGTCAGGTAGACAGAGCCTTCATCCCTTAGGACTGTTGTTTCAGGACACTAGCAGATAAGGACATGGACAGCACAATGCATCCTGCCCTGGCAATATTCCTGGAATTGTGACTTTCCTTCCCTTCATCCTTCCCTCAACTTCCAAGCTGACCAAGCACCAAAGGCAGACTTTACACCCGAGAAAACATAGTGAACGGAAGCTAAGAATGGACCCTCTCACCCCAGGATATCAAATATCCCAGAGACCTAATGGGAGCCAAGAGGCCTCGCTGTTGTTTGAGATCTATGGAAATTGCAGTGGAAATAGGAACACCTTGCTCTTTCTGGAGAAATATAGGTCTAAGGAATGGTATACTGGGCGCCTGAGTTGCTTAGTCAGTTAAAGCCTCTGACTTCAGCTAAGGTCCTGAACCCAGGGTCGTGGGATCGAGCCCTATATTGGGCTCTCTCTCAGCGAGGAGCCTGCTTCCCTTTCTGTCTCTGCCTGCCTCTCTACCTACTTGTGATCTCTGTCTGTCAAATAAATAAATAAAATCTTAAAAAAAAGAATGGTATACAGAACATCTTTTTTCTCTTTGTATAGAAATTGGAAGTGGTAAAGGAACAGAAAAGGCCCCCTGAGTTCATGATCAGACGAACAGGGCTCTTACTTATTCCTTCCCATGTCTTTCTACTTAAAGCCATTGGACTCATATGACATGAGAATTGGAATGCTGCTTCATTGAAGTCAGCTTCTGTGACGTCACAAAACTCTGAGAACCTAGCAACCAATCCTCACCAAACTATGCCTCAACACTTCACCCGGCTGGAGTAGTTCTGGGTCAGCCAGGAGTATCAAAACCATTCCAAACCGCTGGAGCCGCCTGGGTATTTCCCCAAGACAGTTTGTGGATCGATTTGGGGTCATCTTTTCCATGGCTGATTTGGTAGTCTTTGTCCATGACTGTGACCATCACTACTCTGGACTACTGAGAAGGGCAAGAATCCACAATTCCATCTTACCCACATAAGGTCAAGAAAGAGTCAGGAGTACAAGCAGCCTCACACGGGGAACTCCACGCCATACACATGTTCATGGTCCTCACACATTATCAGGATGCTTCTGACCAGAAAAAGCGCCCCCCCCCCCCTGAACTCTGAGGAAAGCTCAGAGTTAACACATGCAACCATACCAAAGACATGTGTGGAGTCTTCAACATTGAGGACAAGAGTTCTTCTTGCATCTCCAGAAATAATGCAATAAATGCCTCCCAATTTTCCCAGCTGACCACTAATTAAAGGCAGACCCTACACCCTAGAAGCTTAGGCCCAGGAGGGACTCATCTGTTTGGAGCTCACAGGAGCAAGCACGGAGCAGGTTGGAATCTCGAGAACCAATCCCCATGTGAAGCCATGGGAAAAGGCTTTCGTGCCTCTTTCAGGAATACAACGTGAATCTACAAAAGGTCTCTGTCTTCTCTCTATTCGAACGAGAATTCTGTTATCTACCATGAAGTTAATTTCTTTCGGAAGAAGAGCTCATGGAGTGCCCAAGGAATGGCACTTGAGAGAGTCTCAGTTGTGTGTGACATGCCCTCTGGGGTTGTGTAGTGGCTGTCCACTCTCCTGTGGGCTCGTCCTCGGCAGAGGGTATCCTTGCCTTCCATTCAAAGTGTTTGGTGTCTGGGCCAAATATCCTGAGGTTAAGTTTTTTGGGTCTGTTGTGCCTGTGAAACATGAATTTCAACCCACTCCACAGAACTTAAGGTCTGCTGAATTCTGTGGCCAGGTGAGGGGAGGTAGGCAGGGCTTTCTTCTAGTCCCCTGCAAGATTTCCTGTTCTCCTGTGACTAAGCAACGTGGCCTGACGAAGGCAGTCCCAACCGTGTTCCAGGTTTGGGAATCCGTGATTGCATGCTGGACAGTTAATGTCCTCACGGTCCTGCCTGTGGCCAATTCTCAATCTGGATCCTGGTGGTTGTAGAGACCAAGTATCTTTGGCACCCATAGAGGCATCTCCACCAACACTACCCATCATAAATGTACACAAAGAAATAATAATCTTCCCAAGGTGTCAGCAGGTACTGTCTCTGATCATGGTTTCCAAGCTGTCTGCACCTGATTGTTTGCTGGTGTACTCTCGAGGAGATACACAGTGTTCTCTGGAGTCTATGTCTGCAAAGCATGCTGATCTGGAACCCCAGGACTCAAGTCCCTTGGCTTGAAAGAACTCGTGTCATTCAGACACTCTCCATTTCTCCGCCATTTTGATGGCTCAACATACAATTTGTGGGTTCTAAGTATGCTCCGCTCCCCGGGGCCTTTGTCTTTGTCCATGGCTCCCTGCACTCTGAAGCACCAACCATCCAATTCTCCCATAAGCCCTGTCTACACACTTTTCCATGGTCTTTGTGACTTCTTCTCTCTTTCGCTGTGGAGTGTGATTTCTGGGCAGCAGGTCCATTTATGCCATGTTTCCATTGATGTAGTCATCTTCTGGTTATGCTGATGGCTGAAGACAAGCCTGGAACTCCCAGATACTTCAACCATATCCCAGTCCTCCAAATACACTCGGACTCTTATGTAGCCATAAGGAAGTAGGCATTCTTGCTCCTTGTGCCATGTGGCAGAAAGGAAGAGAGCATTGAGCTGTGTCCTTCTGTCAGTCAGAGAAAGAAAACTAACATACGATTTCAATCACTCATGGAAGTAAAGAAACAGGTGAAAAAGCAAGAAAAAGTACGGGCAATGAGACTCTAATCAGGCACACAATATTTGGTGTTTGTTCCAGGCAGGCTAGTCAGAATCTTCGTTTCTAAAAGTGGATCAAATACGACATTCAATGCAGGAAAAGTGAATGCACGGGATGTAATGTGAGTTTCCACTGTGTTTGAAGGTGAATTGTGATCTGGACTTGAGCAGCTATATATCTCTTAAGATATCATTGTTAAAGTTTTGTGAAACACACGCACGTGCACACACACACACACACACACACACACACACATAAAAGAGTCCCAGAATATTTGGGAGCCATTGAGGAATAGCACTCAAGGAAGCAAAATTCAGAGAAAATATCATAAAAAACAAAAGCTTAGAGAATCAAAGTAACAAACCATCAAAACTGGATAAGTTAACTCCTTACCTATCAAGAATTAATTAATTAATTAAACATCCTTACCGAAAAACCCCTCCACACTAGTATGCCAGCAAATCCAATAATAGGGATAAATTCCAAGACACGTATGCACTACCATGACAAGATCATGAGTCATCCATATCTGATGTCTCAGGTAATGACTTTTCAAGCAGCTTTTGAGGCTTTTGAAGCAGTCCTCAAACATCTCCCAATACACAGAAAGCCAGGTTCAAATCAATTCCCTGGTCCACAATTCGAGACATTTAATGGTAATGTCAGCTTTTATCAACTATTCCCAAAATATAGGAAGAGGGAAACTCTAATTTCCTATGTCCAAAGACCCAATTCAGATAAGGACCTTATAGGAAACCATTGCATACCATTTTAATCAGCAAATTAATAAAACTAGAATGCATTTCTCTTCTCTTTCTTTCTTCATCACCATGTGAAACGGCCTGTTTTGCATTCTATTCACTATTTTTCCTTATATTCAGCAAACCAGCCTTTCATCCATCCTACGTTTTTTTGACATAGTTTTCTCTGATTTTTAATTGCATATACCACCTAGTTCTCATCCTCATATAATGCCACACCACCCTCATACCCATTAACCAGTTCCCTCTTAATGGAATATCTTATCCTCCTGTAACCCTCAGCTTGGTCCCCAAAGTCCTGAGTCTCTCCTGGTGTGACTCACTGTCTGACTTCTTCTCCTTTCATTTTACCTTGCTACTACTTATGTCCATGGTATTCCTCATGGGAAACATATGAGTGAAGCCATAGGATATTTCCCTTGGTCTGCGTGCATTTTAACTTGTAAATCATCTTCTTTATCATCATCTTCATCATCATCTTTATCCACAAGCCATTGAAAGTGTCTTTCGGCACCTTCCACAGGAATGCTAGAGTAGCATGGCAGGCCATCGATGTTGGCCGCTCATTTTCATCTGAATAAAAGAGCTGTTCAACATGGCTCTCCCCGTGACTATGGCATGTAGCTTTAACTAATGATGACAAGGAGTGCTGACTGGGGCTCTTTCTATAGGGGTAGCGACATGCAGATTTTCACTCTCCATGAAGCCTTAGTAATGGTTTTAAGGTTACGTCAGGTAGACAGAGCTTTCATCTCTTAAGACTGGAGTTTCAAAACACTAGCAGATAAGGACACGGACAGCACAACGCATCCGTGCCCTGGCAATATCCCTGGAATTGAGACTTTCCTTCCCTTCTTCCTTCCCTCGCCTTCAAAGCTGACCAAGCACCAAAGGCAGACCTTACACCTGACCCTCTCACCCAAGGATATCCAACCTCCCAGAGACCTAATGGTAGCCAAGAGGCCTCTCTGTTGATTGAGATCTCTAGAAATTGCAGTGTAAAAAGGAACACCTTGCTCTCTCTGGGGAAATGTTGGTCTAAAGGATGGTATAAAGAACATCGTTTTCTTTTCTCTTTGTATAGAAAGTGGAAGTGGGAAAGAAACAAAAAAGGCCCCCTGAGTTCATGATCAGGCTAACCGGGCTCTTTCTTATTCCTTCCCATGTCTTTCTACTTAAAGCCATTGGACTCATATGGCATGAAAATTGGATTGCCGCTTCAGTGAAGTCAGCTTCTGTGACGTCACAAAACTCTGAGGTCCTAAAAACCACTCCTCACCAAACCATGCCTCAACACTTCACCTGGCTGGAGTAGTTCTGGGTCATCCAGGAGTATCAAAACCACTCCAAACCGCTGGAGCTGCCTGGGTATTTCCCCAAGAGATTTTGTGGATCTATTTTGGGTCATCTTCTCCATGGCCAATTTTGTAGTCTTTGTCTGTTATGGTCACCACCACTACTCTGGACTACTGAGAAGGGTAAGAGTCCACAATTCCATCTTACCCACATAAGGTCAAGAAAGAGTCAGGAGTACAAGCAGCCTCACACGGGGAACTCCACGCCATACACATGTTCATGGTCCTCACACACTATCAGGATGCTTCTGACCAGGAAAATCGCCCCCCCCCCCCGAACTCTGAGGAAAGCTCAGAGTTAACACATGCAACCATACCAAAGACATGTGTGGAGTCTTCAACATTGAGGACAAGAGTTCTTCTTGCATCTCCAGAAATAATGCAATAAATGCCTCCCAATTTTCCCAGCTGACCAATAATTAATGGCAGACCCTACACCCTAAAAGATTAGGCCCAGGAGGGACTCATCGGTTTGGAGCTCACAGGAGCAAGCATGGAACAGGTTGGAAGAGAACCAATCCCCATGTGAAGCCATGGGAAAAGGCTTTCGTGCCTCTTTCAGGAATACAACATGAATCTACAAAAGGTCTCTGTCTTCTCTCTATTCGAAACACGCATTCTGTTATCTACCCTGAAGTTAATTTCCTTCGGACGCAGAGCTCATGGAGTGCCCAAGGGCTGACACTTGAGAGAGTCTCAGGTGTGTGTGACCTGCCCTCTGGGGTTGTGTTGTGGCTGTCCACTCTCCTGTGGGCTCGTCCTCTGCAGAGGCTCTCCTTGCCTTCCATTCAGAGTGTTTGGTGTCTGGGCCAAATATGTTGAGGTTAAGCTTCATTGATCTTGTGTGACTGGAAACATGACTTTCAACCCACTGCACAAAACTTAATGCCTGCTGAATTCTGTGGCCAGTTGAGAGGATGTGGGCAGGACATCTTCTAGTCCCCTGCAGGATTTCTGTCCTCCTGGGACTAAGCAAATTGGTCTGATGAAAGCAATCCCAACAGTGTTCCAGGTTTCGGAATCTGTGATTGTAGATAGGGCAAATAATGTCCTCACCGCCGTGCCTGTGGGCACTTCTCAGTCTTGATGCTGGTGGGAGTAGAGCCCAACGATCTTTTGTGCCCATCGAGGGATCTCCACCAACACTGCCCATCATGAATGCACACAAAGAAATAATAATCTTATACGTGTAAACAGGTATTGTATGTGATAATGGTTTCCAAGTTGTCTACACTGGTTTGCATGCTGGTGTCTTCTCCAGGAGATACACAGTGTTCTTCAGTTCTGGATTCTATGTCTGCAAAGCATGTTGATCTGGATTCTCCGGTCCTCAAGAATCTTGGGTTGCAGGAACTTATGTCATTCAGACTCTCTCCTTTCTCTGCCAACAGCTATGGGTCAACATTCAAAGTGTGTGTTCTAAGAGTGCTCCTCTCCCCTGGGCCGTTGTCTTTGGCCATGTCTCCCTACCCTCTGAAGCACCAACCATCCAATTCTCCCATAAGCCCTGTCTACACCCTTCTCCAATGGTCTCTGTGACTTCTCTCTTTCGCTGTGGAGTGTGATTTCTAGGATACAGGCCCATTTATGCCATATTTCCATTGATGAGATCTTCATCTGGTGGTGCAGACGACTGAAGATAAGTCTGGAGCTACCAGACACTTCTACAATCTCCCTGCCCTCCATAAAGAGGGAACTGGATATGGGTAGGGACGTGGTGTGGCATTATATGAGGATGAGCACTTGGTGGTATATGCAATTAACGAATCAGGGAACACGATGTCAAAAAACGTAGGATGGATGAAAGGCTGGCTTGCCGAATATAAGAAAATATAGTGAATAGAAAGCAAAACAGGGGGCGCCTGGGTGGCTCAGTGGTTTAGGCCACTGCCTTCGGCTCAGGTCATGATATCAGGGTCCTGGGATCGAGTCCTGCATCGGGCTCTCTGCTCGGCAGGGAGCCTGCTTCCCTCTCACTCTCTATGCTTGCCTCTCTGCCTACTTGTGATCTCTCTCTGTCAAATAAATGAATAAAATCTTAAAAAATTAAAAAAAAAAGAAAGCAAAACAGGTCGTTTCACATGGAGATGAAGGAAGAATGAGAAGAGAAATCTATTTTCATTATCTTACTGTTTTAAATTGTATTCACTTGGCTTCCTTTAAGGTCCGTATGTGAATTGGGTCTTTACATGGTAAATTAAAGTATTCCCTCTCCTTACATTTTGGGAATAGATGAGAAAAGCCGACATTACCATTTATTGTCTCGAATTGTGGACCAGGGAATTGATTTGAACCTGGCTTTCTGTGTGTTTGGAGATGTTGGAGGACGGCTTCAGAAGCCTCAAAACCTGCTTCAAAGTCATTACCTGAGACATCAGATATGTCTGACTCATGATCTTGTCATGGTAGTTCGTATGTGTCTTGGAATTTATCCTTTTCTCTCCGGTATTGGATTTGCTGGCAGACTTCTCTGTAGGGTTCTTTTAGGTAAGGCTTTAATTAATTAATTATTTAATTGTTGATAGGTAAGGCATTAACTTATCCAGTTTGGACGTTTTGTTACTTTGATACTCGAAGCTTTTTTTTTTTTTTTATGGTACTTTCTCTGAATTCTGCTTCAATGAGTGTTATTCCTCACTTGCTCCCTAAATTATGTTGGACTCATTTAAGTGTGTGAGTGTGTGTGTGTGTATGTGTGTGTGACTTTCACAAGCACTAAAAATGATATTTTAAGAGATATGAAGCTGCACTATTCCAGATCACCAATCACCTTCAAACACAGAGGAAACTCACGTTACATCCTGTTTGGCCACATTTCCTGCATTGAATGTCCCATTTGATCCACTTTTCGAAATGCAGATTCTGACTAGCCTGCCTGGAACAAAAACCAAATTTTGTGTGCCTGGTTAGACTCTAATTGCCTGTCACATTTTCTTGCTTTTTCACATGTTTCTTTACTTCCATGTGTGAGGGAAATCGTATGGTAGTTGTCTTTCTGTGACTGACAGATATGACACAGCCCAATGCTCTCTCCCTTTCTGCGACATGTCACAAGTAGCAAAATGCTTTCTTGCTTATGGCTCCATAAGATTCCGCAGTGCATTTGGAGGACAGGGAGATGGGAGAAGTGTCTGGGAGATCCAGACCTGTCTTCAGTCATCAGCACAACGAGAAGATGACCACATCAATGGAATCATGGCATAAATCGAGCTGAAGCCTAGAAATCACACTCCACAGCAAAAGGGAGAAGAAGTCACAGAGACCATGGAAGAAGGGTGTAGACAGGGATTATGGGAGAATTGGACGTTTGGTGATTCAGAGGACAGGGAGCCATGGCCAAAGACAAAGGCCCAGGGAAGAGGAGAACACTTAGAACCCAAAATTTGAAAGTTGACCCATAGCTGTTGACGGAGAAAAGGAGAGTGTTTGAAGGACATGAATTCTTGCAAAACAAGGGTCTTGAAGCCTGAGTATTCCACACCAGCTTGCTCTGCAGAAATAGACTCAAGAGAACACTGTGTATCTCTTGCAGAGGACACCAGCAAGCAACCAGGTGCAGACAGCCTGGAAACCATGATCAGAGACAATAGCTTTTCACACTGTGGTAAGATTATTATTTCTTTGTGTGCATTCGTGATGGGCAGTGTTGGTGGAGATGCCTCGATGGGCCCTAAAGATACCTGGGCTCTATGACCGCCAGCATCAAGACTGAGAAGTGGCCACAGGCAGGAGGGTGAGGACATTAGCTGCACAAACTGCAATCACGGATTCCCAAACCTGGAACACTGTTGGGACTGCCTTCTTCAGGCCAGGTTGCTTAGTCCCAGGAGAAGAGAAAATCATGCAGGGGACTTGCAGAAAGCCCTGCCCACATCCTCTCACCTGGCCACAGAGTTCAGCAGGCCTTAAGTTTTGTGGAGTGGGTTTAAGTTCACGTTTCACAGGCACACCAGACCCACGAAGATTAAACTCAACATATTTGCCCCAGAAACCACACACTCTGAATGGTAGGCAAGGAGAGCCTCTGCAGTGGACGAGCTCACAGGAGAGTGGACAGCCACAACAAAACAGCAGAGGGCATGGCACACACACCTGAGACTCTCTCAAGTGCCATTCCTTGGGCACTCCAGGAGCTCTTCTTCCTAAAGAAATTATCTTCAGGGTAGATAACAGAATGTGCCTTTGGAATACAGAGAAGACAGAGACCTGTGGTAGATTCACGTTGTATTCGTGAAACGGGCTCTAAAGCCTGTTCTGATAGCTTCACGTGGGGAAAGGTTTTCTTCCAACATGCTCCTTGCTTGCTCCTGTGAGCTCAGAAAAGATGAGTCAACCCTGGGCCTAAACTTCTAGGGTGTAGGGTCTGTTTTTAATGTTTGGTCCACTGGGATAATTGGGGGGTATTTATTGCACGATTTCTGGAGATGCAAGAAGATTTTTGTTCTCACTGTTGAAGACTCCAGACATGTCTTTTGTATGGTTGGTGGTCTTAACTCTGAGCATTACTCGGATGGTGTGGGTTCATTTCCTTGACAGAAGCTTCCTAATAGTGTGTGAGGACCATGAATATGTGTATGGCGTGGAGTTCCCCGTGTGAGGCTGCTTGTACTCCTGACTCTTTCTTGACCTTACGTGGGTAAGATGGAATTGTGGATTCCTGCCCTTCTCCGGAGACCAGAGGGGTGACGTTGACAGTCCCGTCCAAAGACTACAAATCCGGCGAAGGAGAAGGTGACCCCAAATCGCTTCACAAGCTCTCTTGGGGAAATACCCAGTCGGCTCCAGCGGATTGGAGTGATTTTGATACTCCTGGCTGACGCAGAACTACTCCAGCCAGGTGAAGTAATGAGGCGTGTTCTGGTGAGGAGTGGTTTCTAGGACCGCAGAGATTTGTGACGCCACAGAAGCTGACTTCACTGAAGCAGCAATCCCATTCTCATGACATATGAGTCCTATGGCTTTAAGTAGAAAGACCTGGGAGGAACAAGAAAGAGCCCTGTTAGCCTCATCATGAACTCAGGTGGTCTTTTCTCTTTCTTTCTCACTTCCACTTTCTATGCAAAGAGAAAAGAAAACGATGTTCTGCATACCATCTTTTAGATCAACATTTCTCCAGATAGCAAGGTGTTCCTATTTCCATTGCAATTTCTAGAGATCTCAATCAACAGCGACGCCTCTTGGCTACCATTAGGTCTCTGGGAGGTTGGATATTCTTGGGTGAGAGGGTCTGTTCTTATCTTCTGTTCCTTATGGTTTCTCGGGTGTAAGGTCTGCCTTTGGTACTTGGTGAGCTTGGAAGGTGATGGAAGGAAGAAGGGAAGGAAAGTCATAATTCCAGGAAAATGGCCAAGGCAGGGATGCCTTGTGCTGTCCATGTCCTTATCTGCTCGTATCTTGAAACACCAGTCCCAAGGGGTGAAAGCTTTGTCTACCTCACATTACCTTAAACACCATTGCAAAGGCTTCATGGAGAGGGAAACTCTGCATGATCACTTCCTCTAAAGAAAGAGCCGTGGTCAGCACTCCTTCTCCTCATTAGTTAATGCTACATGCCATAGCCATGGGGAGAGTCATATTGAACAACTCTTTTTCTTCAGATGAAATGAACAGCCAACATCGATGGGCTGTCGTGCAGACTATAGAATCACTATGGAAGGAGCCGAGATACCCTTTGAAGTGCTAGTGGATAAAGATGATTATGAAGAAGATGATAAAGAAGATGAATTCCAATTGAAAATGCAAGCAGACTAAGGGAAATATCCTATGGCTTCACTCCTATGTGGCCCATGAGGAATAGCATGGACATGAGTATTAGTAAGGGAAAACGGAAGGAGAAGAAGTCAGACAGGGATCCCCACCAGGAGAGACTCAGGACTTTGGGGACCAAGCTGAGGGTTGCAGGAGGATAATTCCTGCCATAACGAGGGAACTGGTTAGTGGGTATGGAGTTGGGGTGGCATTATATGAGGATGAGCACTTGGTGGTATATGCAATTAAAGAATCAGTGAACACTATTTCAAAAAAACGTTGGAGGGATGAAAGACTGACTTACCGAATATAAGAACAAATATTGAATAGCGAGCAAAACAGGCCGTTTCACATGGAGATGAAGAAAGAAAGAGAAGAGAAATGAATTCTACTTTTATTATCTTACTGATTAAAATTGTATGCAATTGGTTTCCAATAAGGTCCTGTTCTGAATTGGGTCTTTGGACATTGTAAATTAGAGTCTTCCCTCTTCCTACATTTTGGGAAGAGATGAGAAAAGCCGACATTACCATTATATGTCTTGAAATGTCTCGAATTGTGGACCAGGGAATTGATTTGAACCTGGCTTTCTGTGTGTTGGGAGATATTTGAGGACTGCTTCAAAGCCTCAAATGATGCTTCAAAAGTCATTACCTGAGATGTCAGATATGTATGATTCATGATCATGTCATGGTAGTGCGTATGTGTCTTGGAATTTATACTTCTCTCTCCGGTATTGGATTTGCTGGCAGACTTCTGTAGGGGTCTTTTAGGTAAGGTTTCTTAATATATTAATTCATTAATTAATTAGCTAATTAATTAATTAATTAATTCTTTATAGGTAACTTATCCAGTTTGGACGGTTTTTTTACTTTGATTCTTTTTTTTTTTTATGGTATTTTCTCTGAATGTTGCTTCCATGAGTGCTATTCCTTACTTGCTCCTTAACTTCTTAACTTCTGTGGGACTTATTTAATTGTGTGTTTGTGTGTGTGTGTGTGTGTTTAACAAAATGCTAAAAATGATATTTTAAGAGATATGAAGCTGCTCTATTTTAGATCACAATTCAACTTCAACCCAGTGGAAACTAACGTTACATTCCGTATGGCCACATTTCCTGCATTGAATGTCCCAATTGATCCACATTTAGAAAGGCAGATTTGGACTAGCCTGCCTGGAACAAACACCAAATTTTGTGTGCCTGGTTAGAGACTACTTGCCTGTCCCTTTATCTTGCTATTTCCCATGTTTCTTACTTCCATGAGTGAGTGAAATTGTATGGTAGTTGTCTTTCTGTGGCTGACAGAAATGACACAGCCCAATGCTTTCTCCCATTTTGCCACATGTCACAAGGAGCAAAAATGAATTTTTGCTTATGGCTCCATAAGAGTCCACCGTGCATTTGGAGGACAGGGAGATGGTAGAAGTGTCTGGACCTCCAGGCTTGTCTTCAGCCATCAGCACAACCAGAAGATGACCACATAAATGGAAACATGGCATAAATGGACCTGAAGCCTAGAAATCACACTCCACAGCGAAAGAGAGAAGAAGTCACAGAGATCATGGAGAATGGTGTAGACAGTGCGTGTGGGAGAATTGGATGGTTGGTGCTTCAGAGCGTAGGGACCCATGGACAAATACAAAAGACCAGGAGTCATAAGCACACTTAGGACCCACAATTTGAATGTTGAACCATAGCTGTTGGCGGGGAAATGGAGAGTGTCTGAAGGACACGAGTTCTTGCAACTCGTATGGAGGCCAGGGGATTCCAGATCAGCATGCTTTGCAGACATAGACTCCAGAGAACAATAAAAACCATGATCAGAGACAATACCTGTTGACACCGTGGTAAGATTTTTAGTTCTTGTGTGCATTGGTGATGGACAGTGTTGGTGGAGATGCCTCGATGGGCGCCAAAGATACTTGGGCTCTATGAACGACAGCATCAAGACTGAGAATTGGCCACAGGCAGGACGGTGAGGACATTAGCTCCCCAACCTGCAATCACGAATTCCCAAACCTGGAACACTGTTGGGACTGCCTTCTTCAGGCTACACTGCTTTGTCCCAGGAGAACAAAAAATCCTGCAGTGGACTAGGAGAGAGCCCTGCCCATATCCTCTCACCTGGACACAGAATTCAGCAGGCCTTATGTTTTGTGGACTGGTTTGAAAATCACGTTTCATAAGCACACCAAACCCACGAAGCTTAAACTCACCATATTTGGCCCGGACACCAAAAACTCTGAATGGAAGGGAAGGAGAGACTCTGCAGAGGATGAGCCCATAGGAGAGTGGACAGCCACAACCCAACCCCAGAAGGCATGTCACACACACCTGAAAATCTCTCATGTGCCAGCCCTTGGGCACTGCATGAGCTCTTCTTCCTACATAAATTATCTTCAGGGTAGATAACAGAATGTGCGATTTGAATACAGAGAACACAGAGACCTTTTGTAGATTCACGTTGTATTCTTGAAACTTGCCCGAAAGACTTTTCCAATGGCTTCACATCTAGATTGGTTCTCTTACAACATGCTCTGTGCTTGCTCCTGTGAGCTCCAAACAGATGAGTCCATCGTGGGTCTAAGCTTCTATGGTGTGTTGTGGCTATCCACTCTCCTGTGGGCTCATCCTCTGCAGAGGCTCTCCTTTCCTTCCATTCAGAGTGTTTGGTGTCTTGGCCAAATATGGTGTGCCTGTGAAACGTGACTTTCAACACAGTCCACAAAACTTAAGGCCTGCTGAATTCTGTGGCCAGGTGAGACGATGTGGGAAGGGCTTTCTTCTAGTCTCCTGCAGGATTTTCTGTTTTCCTGGGACTAAGTAACGTGGCCTGAAGAAGGAAGGTTTGGGAATCCGTGATTGCAAGTTGGGCAGCTAATGTGCTCCCCGTCCTGCCTGTAGCCACTTCACAGTCTTGATGCTGGTGTTCATAGAGCCCAAGTATCTTTGGCGCCCATTGAGGCATCTCCACCAACACTGCACACATCACGAATGCACCCAAAGAAATAATAATTTTACCACGGTGTCATCTGGTATTGTCTCTGATCATTTTTTCCAGGGTGTCTGCACCTGGTTGCTTGCTGGTGTCCTCTCCAGGAGATACACAGTGTTGTATGGAGTCTATGTCTGCAAAGCATGCTCATTGGAATCCCGGGCCCTCAAGACCCTTGCATTGCAAGTACTCATGTCTGTCAGACACTCTCCTATTCTCCACTAAAAGCGATGGTTCAACATTAAAATTATGGGTTCAAAGTGTGCTTATTCCCTTGGGCCATTGTCTGAGCCATGGCTCCCTGACATCTGAAGAACCAACCGTCCAATTCTCCCATACGCACTGTCTACACCCTTCTCCATTGGTCTCTGTGGCTTCTTCTCTCTTTCGCTGTGGAGTGTGATTTCTAGGCTTCAGGTCCATTTATGCCATGTTCACATTGATGTGGACATCCTCTGGTTGTGCTGATGGCTGAAGAGAGGCCCGGAGATCCCAGAAACTTCTACCATCTCACTGTCCTCCAAATGCACTGCGGACTCTTATGTAGCCATAAGCAAGAAGGCATTCTTGCTACTTCTGACATGTGGCAGAAAGGGAGAGAGCATTGGGCTGTGTTATATCTGTCAGTCAGAGAAAGACAACTCCCATATGATTTCACTCTCTCATGGAAATAAAGAAACATGTGAAAAAGTAAGAAAAAGGGACAGGCAGTTAGACTCTATGAAGGCACACAAAATTTGGTGTTTGTTCCAGGCAGGCTAGTCAGAATCTGCCTTTCTAAAAGTGAATCAAATGGGACATTCAAGGCAGGAAATGTGGCCGAATGGGGTGTAAAGTGACTTTCCAATGTGTTGAAGGTTAATTGTAATCTGGGATAGAGCAGCTTCATATCTCTTAAAATATCGTTTTAGAGTTTTGTACAACACACACACAAACACACACACACACACACACACACGCACACACTTAAAAGAGCCCCTCAGAAGTTAGGGAGCAAGTGAGTAATAGCACTCATGGGAGCAAATTTCAGAGAAAATACCATAAAAATCATAAGCTTAGAGAATCAAAGTAACAAACAGTCCAAACTGGATAAGTTAACTCCTTACCTATCAAGAATTAATCAATTAATTAATTAATTAATTAATTACTTAAACAACTTTACCTAAAAGACCCCTAAACAGAAGTCTCCCAGCAAATCCAATACAGGAGAGAAAAGGATAAATTCCAAGACACATATGCACTACCATGATAAGGTCGTGATTCATACATACCTGATTCTCAGGTAATGACTTTTGAAGCAGCTATTGAGGATTTGAAGCAGTCCTCAACCATCTACCAACACACAGAATGCCTGGTTCAAATCAATTCCCTGGTCCACAATTCGAGACATTTAATGGTAATGTCGGCTCGGCTGTTCTCTTCTAATCCCAAAAGGTAGGAAGAGGGAACACTCGAATTCCAATGTCCAAAGACCCAATTCACATAAGGACCTTATAGTAAACCAAATGCATACAATTTTAATCAGTAAGATAATAAACTAGAGTTCATTCCTCTTCTCTTTCTTTCTTCATCTCCCTGTGAAACGACCTGTTTTGCTTTCTATTCACTCTATTTTTTTTATTATGGGCAAGCCAGCCTTTCATCCATCCTACGTTTTGTGACATAGTGTTCCCTGAGTCTTTAATTGCATATACCACCAAGTACTCATCGTCATATAATGCCACACCACCTCCATACCCATTAACCAGTTCCCTCTTTATGGCATGACTTATCCTCCTGGAATCCTCAGCTTTGTCTGCAAGGTCCTGAGTCTCTCCTGGTGCATCTCCCTGTCTGAATTCTTCTTCCTTTTTCCATAACTAATACTCATGTGCATGGTATTCCTCATGATCCACATAGGAGCAAAGCCATAGGATATTCCCTTGGTCTGCTTGCATTTTCATTTGGAAATCATCTTCTTTATCATCATCTTCAAAATCATCTTTATCCTCTAGCCCTTAAAAGGGTATCTCTGCTCCTTTCACAGTGATGCTAGAGTGGGCATGGCAGGCCATCGACGTTGGCCGTTCATTTTCATCTGAATAAAGAGAGTTGCTCAACATGGCTCTCCCCATGACTGTGGCATGTAGCGTAACTAATGATGACAAGGAATGCTGAACAGGGATCTCTCTTTAGGGGGGAATGATCATTCAGAATTTCACTCTCCATGAAGCCTTTGCAACTGTGTTTAAGGTAATGTCAGGCAGAGAAAGACTTCATCCCTTGGCACTGGTGTTTCAGGTCACTAGTAGATAAGGACATGGACAGCACAACGCATCTCTGCCCTGGCCATTTTCCTCAAATTGTGACTTTCCTTCCCTTTTTATTTCCCTCACCTTCCAAGCTGCACATACACCAAAGGCAGACTTCACACCCGAGAAAACATAGGGAACAGAAGCTAAGAATGGACCCTCTCACCCAAGGTTATCAAACCTCTCAGAGAACAAATGTTAGCCAAGAGGCATCGCTGTTGATTGAGATCTCTAGAAACTGCAGTGGAAAAAGGAACACCTTGCTCTCTCTGGAGAAATGTTGGTCTCAAGAATGTTATACAGAACATCGTTTTCTTTTCTCTTTGTATAGACAGTGGAAGTGGGAAAGAAACAGCAAAGACCCCCTGAGCTCATGAACAGACTAACAGGGCTCTTTCTTTTTCCTTCCCAGGTCTTCCTACTTAAAGCATTAGACTCATATGTCATGAGAATGGGATTGCTGCTTCAATGAAGTCAGCATCTATGACGTCACAAAGCTCTGAGGTCCTAGCAACCACTCCTCACCAAACCACGCCTCATCATTTCACCTGGCAGTGAAGTTCGGTGTGTATCAAAATCACTCCAAACCATTAGAGCCGCCTGGGTATTTGACCAAGGCAGCGTGGGAAACAATTTGGGGTCACCTTCTCCATGGCCGAATTTGTAGTCTTTGGCCGTGACTGTCACCACCACCCCTCTGGACTCCTGAGAAGGGGTGAATCCACAATTCCATCAACCCACGTAAGTCAAGAAAGAGTCAGGAGTACAAGCAGCCTCACACGGGCTCTCCAAGCCATACACAGGTTCAGGGTCCTCACAACCTATCAGGATGCTTCTGACCAGGAAATGCACCCCGGCCTTCCAAGGAAAGCTCCTAGTTAACACCCACAACCATACCAAAGACGTGTCTGGGGTCTTCAAAGTGAGCACATGAGTTCTTCTTGCATCTCCAGAAATGGTGCCATAAATGCCCCCCATTTTCCCAGCTGACCAAAAATTAAAGGCAGACCAACACCCTAGAAGCTTAGACCCAGGACGGACTCATTTCTTTGGATCTCAGAGGAGCAAGCATGGAGCATTTTGGAATAGAACCAATCCCAGAGGGAAGCCATCTGAAAAGCCTTTCGGGCCAGACAGGAATACAACCTGAATCTACAAAAGGTCTCCGTCTTCTTTGCATTTGAAACGCACCTTCTTTGATCTACACTGAAGATAATTTCTTTAGGAAGAAGGGCTCATGGAGTGCCCACGGGCTGGCACTTGAGAGAGACTCAGGTGTGTGTGACATTCACTATGGGGTTGTGTTGTGGTTGTCGACTATCCTGTGGGTCTGGTGTGCCTGTGAAACGTGACTTTCAACCCACTCCACAAAACTTAAGGCCTGCTGAATTCTGTGGCCAGGTGAGAGGATGTGGGCAGGGCTTTCTTTTAGTCCCCTGCATGATCTTCTGTTCTCCTGGGACTAAGCAACGTGGCCTGAAGTAGGCAGTCCCAACAGTGTTCCAGGTTTGGGAATCTGTGATTGCCGGTTGGGCAGCTAATGTCCTCAGTCTTCTGCCTGTGGCCTCTTCTCAGTCTTGATGCTGGCGGTAATAGAGCCCAGGTATCTTTGGCGCCCATCGAGGCATCTCCACCAACACTGCCCTTCACCAATGCACACAAAGAAATAATAATCTTAGCACGATGTCAACAGGTATTGTCTCTGATCACGGTTTCCAGGCTGTCTACACCTGATTGCATGCTGTTGTCCTCTCCAGGAGATACACAGTGTTCTCTGGAATCTACGTCCGCAAATCATGCTGATCTGGAATCCGGGGGCCTGAAGTCCTTGGGTTGCAAGAACTCGTGTCCTTCAGACACTCTCCATTTCCCCACCAACAGCTATGGTTTAACATTCAAATTGTGGGTTCTAAGTGTGCTTCACTCGCCTGGGACTTTGTCTTTGGCCATGGCTCCCTGCCCTCTCATGCACCAACCGTCCAGTTGAATTCTGAGTCTAAGCTCCGTCTACACACTTCTTCTATAGTCTCTGTGACTTCTTCTCTCTTTCGCTCTGGAATGTGATTTCTAGGCTTCAGGTCCCTTTATGCCATGTTTCCAATGATGTGGTCATCTTCTGGTTGTGCTGATGGCTGAAGACAAGCCTGAGTTCCCAGACATTTCTATCATCTCCCTGTCTTCCAGATGCACTGCGTTCCCTTATGGAGCAATAAGTAAGAAGGCATGCTTCTTCCTTGTGACACGTGGCAGAAAGGGAGAGAGCATTGGGCCGTGTCATATCTTTCAATCACAGAAAGACAAAGACCATACGATTTCACTCACTCATGGAAGTAAAGAAACATGTGAAAAAGCAAGAAAAAGGGACAGGAAGATCGACTCTAACCAGGTACACAAAATTTGGTGTTTTTTTTCAGGCAGGCTAGTCAGAAACTGCCGTTCTAAAAGTGGATCAAATGGTACATTCAATGCAAGAAATGTGACTGAACGGGATGTAACATGAGGTTCCACTGTGTTTGACGGTGAATGGTGATCTGGAAAAGAGCAGGTTCATATCTCCTAGAATATCATTTTTAGCCTTTTGTGAAACACACACACACACACACACACACACACACACACACACTCTCTCTCTTAAAAGTGTCCCACAGAAGTTAGGGAGTTAGGGTGCAAGGGAAGAATAGCACTCATGGAAGCAAAACTCATAGAATATTATATAAAATACAAAAGCTTAGAGAATCAAAGTAACAAACTGTCAAAACTGGATAAGTTAACTCCATAGCTATCAAGGATTGAACAACCTTACCTAAAAGACCCCTACAAACAAGTACGCCAGCAAATCCCATACCGGAGAGAAAAGGATAAATTCCAAGACACATACGCACTACCATGACAAGATCATGAGTCATACATAATGACGTCTCTGGTATAATGACTTTTGAAGCAGCTTTTGAGACTTTAGAAGCAGTCCTCAAACTTCTCCCAACAAACAGAAAGCTAGGATTTAATCAATTACCTGGTCCATTAATCGAGACATTTAATGGTAATGTCGGCTTTCCTCATCTATTCATAAATGTAGGAAGAGGGAAGACTTTACAATGGCCAAAGACCCAATTCACATAAGGAACTTATAGGAAACCAATTGTATACAATTTTTATCAGTAAGATAATAAAGCTAGAATTCATTTCTCTTCCCTTTCTTTCTTCATCTCCACGTGAAATGACCAGTTCTGCTTTCTATTCATTATAATTTCTTATATTCTGCAAGCTGGCCTTTCATCCATCCTACGTTTTTTGACATCGTTTTCCCTGATTCTTTAAATGCATATACCACCAACTGCTCATCCTCATATAATGCCACACCACCTCCATACCCATTAACCAGTTCCCTCTTTATGGCATGTCTTATCTTCCTGTAACCCTCAGCTTGGTCCCTAAAGTCCTGAGTCTCTCCTGGTGGAGATCCCTATCTGACTTCTTCTACTTCCGTTTTCCCTTACTACTACTCATGTCCATGGTATTCCTCATGGGCCACATAGGAACAAAGCCATAGGATATACCCTTGGTCTGCTTGCATTTTCATTTGGAAATCATCTTCTTTATCTTCATCTTCAAAATCATTTTTGTCCACCAGCCCTTAAAAGGGTACCACGGCTCCTTCCACAGTGATGCTAGTACGGGCATGGCAGGCCATCGACGTTGGCCGTTCATTTTCATCTGAATAAAGAGAGTTGCTCAACATGGCTCTCCCCATGACTGTGGCATGTAGCCTTAACTAATGATGACAAGGAGTGCTGACCATGGTTCTCTCTTTAGGGGGAGCGATCATTCAGAATTTCACTCTCCATGATGCCTTTGCAACTGTGTTTAAGATAATGTCAGGCAGAGAAAGACTTCATCCCTTGGCACTGGTGTTTCAGGTCACTAGTAGATAAGGACACGGACAGCAGAACGTATCCGTGCCCTGGCCATTTTCCTCAAATTGTGACTTTCCTTCCCTTTTTACTTCCCTCACCTTCCAAGCTGCACAAGCACCAAAGGCAGACTTCACACCCGAGAAACCATAGGGAACAGAAGCTAAGAATGGACCCTCTCACCCAAGGTTATCAAACCTCTCAGAGAACAAATGTTAGCCAAGAGGCATCGCTGTTGATTGAGATCTCTAGAAACTGCAGTGGAAAAAGGAACACCTTGCTCTCTCTGGAGAAATGTTGGTCTCAAAAATGGTATACAGAACATCGTTTTCTTTTCTCTTTGTATAGACAGTGGAAGTGGGAAAGAAACAGCAAAGACCCCCTGAGCTCATGATCAGACTAACAGGGCTCTTACATTTTCCTTCCCAGGTCTTCCTACTTAAAGCCATAGGACTCATATGTCATGAGAATGAGATTGCTGCTTCAGTGAAGTCAACATCTATGACGTCACAAAGCTCTGAGATCCTAGCAACCACTCCTCACCAAACCACGCCTCATCATTTCACCTGGCAGTGAAGTTCGGTGTGTATCAAAATCACTCCAAACCATTAGAGCCGCCTGGGTATTTGACCAAGGCAGCGTGGGAAACAATTTGGGGTCACCTTCTCCATGGCCGAATTTGTAGTCTTTGGCCGTGACTGTCACCACCACCCCTCTGGACTCCTGAGAAGGGGTGAATCCACAATTCCATCAACCCACGTAAGTCAAGAAAGAGTCAGGAGTACAAGCAGCCTCACACGGGCTCTCCAAGCCATACACAGGTTCAGGGTCCTCACAACCTATCAGGATGCTTCTGACCAGGAAATGCACCCCTGCCCTCCAAGGAAAGCTCCTAGTTAACACCCACAACCATACCAAAGATGTGTCTGGGGTCTTCAAAGTGAGCACACGAGTTCTTCTTGCATCTCTAGAAATGGTGCCATAAATGCCTCCCCATTTTCCCAGCTGACCAAACATTAAAGGCAGACCAACACCCTAGAAGCTTAGACCCAGGACGGACTCATTTCTCTGGAGCTCAGAGGAGCAAGCACGGAGCATGTTGGAAGAGAACCAATCCCAAAGGGAAGCCATCTGAGAAGGGTTTCGGGCCAGACAGGAATACAACCTGAATCTACAAAAGGTCTCTGTCTTCTCTGTATTTGAAACGCACCTTCTTTGATCTACACTGAAGATAATTTCTTTAGGAAGAAGGGCTCATGGAGTGCCCACGGGCTGGCACTTGAGAGAGTCTCAGGTGTTTGTGACCTGCCCTATGGGGTTGTGTTGTGTTTGTCCACTCTCCTGTGGGCTCGTCCTCTGCAGAGGCTCTCCTTGCCTTCCATTCAGAGTGTGTGGTGCCTGGCCAAATATGGTGAGTTTAAGCTTCGTGGGTCTGGTGTGCCTGTGAAACGTGACTTTCAACCCACTCCACAAAACGTAAGGCCTGCTGAACTCTGTGGCCAGGTGAGAGGATGGGGGCAAGGCTTTCTTTTAGTCCCTTGCAGGATTTTTTGTTCTCCTGGGATTAAGCAATGTGGCCTGAAGAAGGCAGTCCCAACAGTGTTCCAGGTTTGGGAATCTGTGATTGCAGGTTGGGCAGCAAATGTCCTCAGTGTCCTGCCTGTGGCCACTTCTCTGTCAAGGTGCTGGGGGTCGTAAAGCCCAGGTATCTTTGGCACCCATCGACGCATCTCCACCAACACTGCCCATCACCAATGCACACAAAGAAATAATAATCTTACCACGGTGTCAACAGGTATTGTCTCTGATCACGGTTTCCAGGCTGTCTGTACCTGGTTGCTTGCTGGTGTCCTCTCCAGGAGATACACAGTGTTCTCTGGAGTCTATGTCTGCAAAGCATGCTGATCTGGAATCCCAAGCCTCAAGACACTTAGGTTGCAAGAACTCGTGTCATTCAGACACTCTCCTTTTCTCCGTCAACACCTATGGTCAACATTCAAATTGTGGGTTCTAAAGTGCTCCTCTCCCCTGGGCCTTTTTGTCTTTGGCCCTGGCTCCCTGCCCTCTGAAGCACCAACCGTCCAATTCTCCCATAAGCCCTGTCTACACAATTCTCCCATGGTCTCTGGGACTTCTTCTCTCTTTCGCTGTGGAGTGTGATTTCTACGCTTCATGTCCATTTATGCCACGTTTCCATTGTTGTGGTCATTTTCTGGTGGTGCTGATGGCTGAAGACAAGCCTAGAGCTCCCAGACACTTCTACCATCTCCCTGTCCTCCAGATGCAGTGCGGACTCTTAGGGAGCCATAAGCAGGAAGGCATTCTTACTCCTTGTGACATGTGGCGGAAAGCTTGAGACGACTGGGCTGTGTCATATCTGTCAGTAACAGAAAGTAAATGACCATACGATTTTACTCACTCAGGGGAGTAAAAAACATGTGAAAAGGCAAGACAAAGGGACAGGCAATCAGACTACAACAAGGCACACAAAATTTGGTGTTTGTCCCTGGCAGGCTAGTCAGAATCTGCCTTTCTAAAAGTGGATCAAATGGGACATTCAATGCAGGAAATGTGGCCGAACCAGATATAACATGAGTTTCCACAGTGTCTGAAGGTGAAGTTTGATCTGGAATAGAGCAGCTGCGTATATCCTAAAATATCATTTTTTTTTTTGCGTTTTGTGAAACACACAAACTCACACACACACACACACACACAAACACACTTCAAAGTGACCCACAGTAGTTAGGGAGCAAGTGAGGAATAGGAATCATGGAAGCAAAACTCAGAGAAAGTACCATAAAAAACAAAAGCTTAGAGACAAAAAGTATCAAACCCTCCTATCTGGATACGTTAACTCCTTACCCATCAAGAATTAATTAATTAATTAACTAACTAACCAACGTTACCAAAAGACACCTACACACAACTCTGCCAGAAAATCCAATACCGGAGAGAAAAGGATAAATTCCAAGACACATACGTTTTACCATGACAACATCATGAGTCATACATATCAGACGTCTTAGGTGTTGACGAAAGCTTTTGAAGCAGTCCTCAAACATCTCCCAACACAGAGAAAGCCAGGTTCAAATCAAATCCCTGGTCCACAATTTGAGACATTTAATGGTAATGTTGGCTTTTCTCATCTATTCCCAATATGTACGAAGAGGAAAGACCCTAATTGAAAATGTCCAAAGACCCAATTCAGATAAGGACCTTATAGGAAACCAATGGCATAGCATTTTAATCAGTGAGATAATAAAACTAGAATTCATTTCCTTCTCTTTCTTTCTTCATCTAAATGTGAAACGGCCTGCTTTGCTTTCTATCACTATTTTTTTTTTTCTGATATTCGGCAAGCCAGCCTTTCATCCATCCTATGTTTTTGACATAGTGTTCCCTGATTCTTAATTTTCATATGCCACCAAGGACTCAATCTCATATAATGCCACATCACCTCCATACCCATGAACCAGTTCCCTCTATTTGGAAGGACTTATCCTCCTGTAATCCACTGCTTGGTCCTCAAAGTCCTGAGTCTCTCCTGGTGTGACTCCCTGTCTGGCTTCTTCTCCTTCCGTTCTCCCTTACTACTACTCATGTCCATGATATTGCTCATGGGCCACATAGCATTGAAACCATTGGATATTTCCCTCGGTTGGCTCTCATTTCCATTTGGAAATCATCTTCTTTATCATCATCTTCATAATCATCTTTATCCACTAGCCCATAAAAGGGTATCTCGGATCCTTCCACAGTGATGATAGTGTGGGCATGGAAGGCCATCGATGTTGGCCATTCATTTTCATCTGAATAAAGAAAGTTGCTCAACATGGCTCTCGCCATGACTATGGCATGTAGCATTAACTAATGATAACAAGGAGTGCTGACCAGGGCTCTTTCTTTTGGGGTAGCGATCATGCAGATTTTCACTCTCCATGAAGCCTTTGCAACGGTGTTTAAGGTAATGACAGGTCGACAAGCCTTCCTCCCTTAGGACTGCAGTTTCAGGACAATAGCAGATAAGGACACGGAGAGAATAACACCTCCCTGCCCTGGCAATTTCCTGGAATGGTGACTTTCCTTCCCTTCTTCCTTCCATCACCTTCCAAGCTCACCAAGCACCAAAGGCAGATCTTACACCCGAGAAACCACAGAGAACAGAATCTAAGAATGGACACTCTCAGCCAAGGATATCCAACCTGTCAGAGACCGAATGGGAGCTAAGAGGCCTCGCTGTTGATTGAGATCTCTAGAAATGGCAGTGGAAATAGGAACACCTTGCTCTCTCTGGAGAAATGTTGGTGTAAAGAATGGTAGACAGAACATCGTTTTCCTTTCTCTTTGTATAGAAAGTCGAAGTGGGAAAGAAACAGAAAGAACCACCTGAGTTCATGATCAGGCTAACAGGGCTCTTTCTTGTTCCTTCCCAGGTCTTTCTCCTTAAAGCCATAGGACTCATATGTCATGAGAATGGGATTGCTGCTTCAGTGCAGCCAGCTTCTGTGATGTCACAAAGCTCTGAGGTCCTAGCAACCACTCCTCACCAAACCATGCCTCATCACTTCAGCTGGCTGGAATAATTCTGGGTCAGCCAGGAGTATCAAAATCATTCCAAACCGCTGGAGCCGCCTGGACATTTCACCAAGAGAGTGTGTGAAGCGATTTGGGGTCACATTCTCCATGGCTGAATTTCTAGTCTTTGGACATGACTGTCACCACCACCCCTCTGGACTCCGGGGAAGGGCAAGAATCAACAATTCCATCTAACCCACGTAAGGTCGAGAAAAATCAGGAGTACAAGCAGCCTCACATGGGGAACGCCACCCCATACACATGTTCTTGGTCCTCACATCTTATCAGGATGCTTCTGTCCGGGAAAAGCGCCCCCAAAACTAATAGGGAAGCTCAGAGTTAACACCCCAACCATACCAAAGACATTTCTGGATTCTTCAACGTGGGAACGAGTTCTTCTTGCATCTCCAGAAATCGTGCCATAAATGGCTCCCAAATTTCCCACCTGACCAAATATTAAAGGCAGACCCTACACCCTACAAGCTTAGGCCCAGTACGGACTCATCTCTTTGGAGCTCTCAGGAGCAATCACGGAGCATGTTGGAAGAGAAACATTCCCCACGTGAAGCCATCGAACAGGCTTCGGGTCAGATTCAGGAATACAACGTGTATCTACAAAACATCTCTGTCTTCTCTGGATTCGAAACGCACATTCTGTTATCTACCCTGAGGATAATTTCTTTAGGAAGAAGAGCTCCTGGAGTGCCCAATGGCTGGCACTTGAGAGAGTCTCGGGTGTGTGTGACACGCCCTCTGGGGTTGTGTTGTGGCTGTCCACTGTCCTGTGGGCTCGTCCTCTGCAGAGACTCTCCTTGCCTTCCGTTCAGAGTGTGTGGTGTCTGGGCCAAATATGTTGAGTTAAAGCTTGTGGGGCTGGTGTGCCTGTGAAATGTGAACTTAAACCCACTCCACAAAACTTAAGGCCTGCTGAACTCTGTGGCCTGGTGAGAGGAAGCGGGCAGGGCTTTCTTCTAGTCCCCTGCAGGATTTCCTGTTCTCCTGGGACTAAGAAACGTGGCCTGAAGAAGTCCCTCCCAACAATGTTCCAGGTTTGGGATTCCGTGATTGCATGTTGGAAAGCTAATGTCCTCACCGTCCTGCCTGTGGCCACTTCTCAGTCTTGATGCTGGCGGTCAGAGAGCCCAAATTACTTTGGCGCCCATTGAGGCATCTCCACCAACACTGCCCATCACGAGTGCACACAAAGAAATAATAATCTTACCACGGTGTCAACAGGTATTGTCTCTGATCATGGTTTCCAGGCTGTCTGTACCTGGTTGCTTGCTGGTGTCCTCTCCAGGAGATACCCAGTGTTCTCTGAAGTCTATGTCAGCAAAGCATGCTGATCTGGAATCCCCCGGCCTCAAGACCCTTAGGTTGCAAGAACTCGTGTCATTCAGACACGCTCCTTTTCTCCGCCAACACCTATGGTCAACATTCAAATTGTGGGTTCTAAGGTGCTCCTCTCCCCTGGGCCTTTTTGTCTTTGGCCATGGCTCCCTGCCCTCTGAAGCACCATCCGTCCAATTCTCCCATAAGCCCTGTCTACACAATTCTCCCATGGTCTCTGTGACTTCTCTCTTTCGCTGTGGAGTGTGATTTCTAGGCTTCAGGTCCATTTGTGCCATGTTTCCATTGATGTCATCTTCTGGTGGTGCTGATGGCTGAAGACAAGCCTAGAGCTCCCAGACACTTCTAGAGTCTCCCTGTCCTCCAGATGCACTGCAGAATCTTAGGGAGCCATAAGCAGCAAGGCACTCTTGCTCCTTGTGACATGTGGCAGAAAGCGAGAGAGCACTGGGCTGTGTCATATCTTTCAGTCACAGAAAGACAACGACCATACGATTTTACTCACTCATGGTAGTAAAAATCACGTGAAAAAGCAAGACAAAGGGACAGGCAATTAGACTCCAACAAGGCCTACAAAATTTGGTGTTTGTCCCAGGCAGGCTAGTCAGAATATGCCTTTCTAAAATTGGATCAAATGGGACATTCAATGCAGGAAAGGAGGCCGAAACGTTTGTAACGTGAGTTTCCACAGTGTCTGAAGGTGAAGTTTGATCTGGAATAGAGCAGCTGCATATCTCCTAAAATATCATTATTTTGCATTTTGTGAAACACACAAACTCTTGCGCACACACACACACACACACACACACACACACACACACTTCAAAGTGTCTCAGAGTAGTTAGGGAGCAAGTGAGGAATAGGAATTATGGAAGCAAAACTCAGAGAAAGTACCATAAAAAAGAAAAGCTTAGAGACTCAAAGTATCAAACCCTCCAATCTGGATACGTTAACTCCTTACCTATCAAGAATTAATTAATTAATTAATTAACAAAAAACGTTACCTAAAGACACCTACACACAACTCTGCCAGAAAATCCAATACCGGAGAGAAAAGGATAAATTCCAAGACACATACGTATTACCATGACAACATCATGAGTCATACATATCGGACGTCTTAGTTGTTGACGAAAGCTTTTGAAGCAGTCCTCAAACATCTCCCAACACACAGAAAGCCAGGTTCAAATCAAATCCCTGGTCCACAATTCGAGACATTTAATGGTAAGGTCGGCTTTTCTCATCTATTCCCAAAATGTACGAAGAGGAAAGACTCTAATTGACCATGTTCAAAGACCCAATTCAGATAAGAACCTTATAGGAAACCAATGGCATACCATTTTAATCAGTAAGATAATAAAACTAGAATTCATTTCTCTTCTCTTTCTTTCCACATCTCCATGTGAAAAGGCCTGTTTTGCTTTCTACTCACTATTTTTTTCTGATATTTTGATAATCAGTGTTCCCTGATTCTTAATTTGCATATGCCACCAAGGACTCAATCTCATATAATGCCACACCACCTCAACCCCATGAACCAGTTCCCTCTTTTTGGAAGGACTTATCCTCCTGTAAACCACAGCTTGGTCCCCAAAGTCCTGAGTCTATCCTGGTATGACTGCCTGTCTGGCTTCTTCTCCTTCCGTTTTCCATTACTACTACTCATGTCCATGATATTGCTCATGGGCCACATAGGAGTGAAGCCATTGGATATTTCCCTCGGTTGGCTTTCATTTTCGTTTGGAATTCATCTTCTTTACCATCATCTTCATAATCATCTTTATCCACTAGCCCTTAAAAAGGTATCTTGAATCCTTCCACAGTGATGCGAGAGTGGGCATTGCAGGCCATCGATGTTGGGCATTCATTTTCATCTGAATAAAGAAAGTTGCTCAACATGGCTCTCGCCATGACTATGGCATGTAGCATTAAATAATGATGACAAGGTGTACTGCCAGGGCTCTTTATTTCGGGGTAGCGATCATGCAGATTTTCACTCTCCATGAAGCCTTTGCAACGGTGTTTAAGGTAATGACAGGTCGACAAGCCTTCATTCCTTAGGACTGCTGTTTCAGGACAATAGCAGATAAGGACACGGAGAGAAGAATGCCTCCCTGTCCTGGCAATTTTCCTGGAATGGTGACTTTCCTTCCCTTCTTCCTTCCATCACCTTCCAAGCTCACCAAGCACCAAAGGCAGATCTTACACCCGAGAAACCACAGAGAACAGAAGCTAAGAATGGACCCTCTTAGCCAAGGATACCCAACCTTTTTCTTAAAAAAAAAAAAAAAAAGCCCACTCAGGGATCCGGACTGCCCACACTGGGATGGAGACGGAGGTGGAACCACATCCCTACCAACCCGGGGACTTGGTTTGGATACATCGCTATCAAGTGGGAAACTTGGAGCCTCGCTGGAAGGGACCATTTACTGTTATCATGACCACCCCCACGGCAGTAAAAGTAGAAGGCATTAGGCCCTGGATTCATGCAGGTCATGTCAAACGAGCTGAGAATGAGGACACTCCCCAGAGATGGAAGCTGCAGGCGACAGATCCTGCTGACCATGGACTAAAGCTAAGGGTAAAAAAACTGTGAATTTATTGTTGCTCCTATTGTTCCCTGTTTATGAAATGTATAGGTGGGAAATTAGATGAACAGAAATAGGAAAAAAATGGAAAAGGTTATACAAAGCGTTGAATGGCTAACTCATCAGCCGACTGTGCACTACTCTTACTTTTTGGCCCCAATATTACATGCTCAAAATAACCCCCTTACAATAGGAGAACATAGAACTGGCTGAAAAGTCAAGGATTTGACTGATTTCCAAAGAAAAAGGGGGAATGTAGGGGTCTGATTAGGCAGAGGAACTGTAAACCCCGGATATAGGGGCGGGCCAGGCCAGATAGCCATATTCAGTCAGAGGGGTGTGCATATATTACCTGTGGTAGGTTGAAATCCGATTGGCCACCTGTGTGTGAGCGGGCCTCAGCCACCACTATAAAAGATGGTCTGTGAGGCTGGATGGGAGAGGTGTTTTTTTTTTTTTTTTTTTTTTTTTTTTTTTTTTGCCAGAGCCGAGCACCGCCCAGAGCAGCAGCGGCAGCGGCGCCACAGTGAGCGGCACCGCCTAGTGCACCACCGCGAGCAGCAGCGGCAGTGGCGCCGCCTTGAGCTGTAACATGAGCAGCGCCGCCCCGTGCACTGCCCAGAGCAGCAGCCGCAGCCGCGCCACAGCAAGCAGCACTGCCTTGTGCACCAGAGCAGCAGCGGCAGCAGCGCCACCTTGAGCTGTAACATGAGCGGCGCCGCCCCGTGCACCACCGCAAGCAGCAGCAGCAGCGGTGCCACAGCCAGCAGCATTGCCCCGTGCACCGCCCAGAGCAGCAACGGCAGCGGCGCCACAGCGAGCGGCATCGCCCCGTGCACCGCCCACAGCAGCAGCGGCAGCGGTGCCGCTGCGATGCGGCGAGCGACACCACCCTGAGCCAGAGTATCAGCAACAGCAACAGCAGCAGCGCCACTGCAAGCAGCCACGCCACTCGGGCAGTGCCGCCATCAAGAGCAGCCTTTCAGGAGCCAACGGTGCAGCCATGCGGGGAGTGGGTCTGTGGTACAGTGAGGGTAAGGCAGGGAGCCTCCAGGGGGGACCCCAACTACTGGGAGGCGGTGGTCCCCAGCAAGACTTGGGCACCTATCAGTCAGTTTGGTTTCTAATGCAGTTTGGTTTCTAATGCAGTTTGGTTTCTAATGCAGTTTGGTTTCTGATGCAGTTTGGTTTCTGATGCAGTTTGGTTTCTGATGCATGGCGCGAAATAAAACTTTGCTTGATTTTCGCTTTGTGTCAGTCTCGTTCCTTTGATCACGGACCCTAACACCTACACCCTAGAAGCTTAGGCCCAGGACAGACTCATCTCTTTGGAGCTCTCAGGAACAAGCACGGAGCATGTTGGAAGAGAAACATTCCCCACGTGAAGCCATCGGAACAGGCTTCGGGCCAGATTCAGGAATGCAACGTGACTCTCCAAAAGGTCTCTGTCTTCTCTGGATTCGAAACACGCATTCTGTTATCTACCCTGAGGATAATTTCTTTAGGAAGAAGAGCTCCTGGAGTGCCCAAGGGCTGGCACTTGAGAGAGTCTCAGTTGTGTGTGACATGCCCTCTGGGGTTGTGTTGTGGCTGTCTCTTCTCCTGTGGGCTCGTACTCTGCAGAGACTCTCCTTGCCTTCCATTCAGAGTGTGTGGTGTCTGGGCCAAATATGTTGAGTTAAAGCTTGTGGGGCTGGTATGCCTGTGAAACATGAACTTAAACCCACTCCACAAAACTTAAGGCCTGCTGAACTCTGTGGCCTGGTGAGAGGAAGCGGGCAGGGCTTTCTTCTAGTCCCCTGCAGGATGTCCTGTTCTCCTGGGACTAAGCAACGTGGCCTGAAGAAGGCAGTCCCAACAGTGTTCCAGGTTTGGGATTCCGTGATTGCATGTTGGGCAGCTAATGTCCTCACCATCCTGCCTGTGGCCACTTCTCAGTCTTGATGCTGGCGGTCATAGAGCCCAAGTTACTTTGGCGCCCATTGGGGCATCTCCACCAACACTGCCCATCACGAGTGCACACAAAGAAATAATAATCTTACCACGGTGTCAACAGGTATTGTCTCTGATCATGGTTTCCAGGCTGTCTGTACCTGGTTGCTTGCTGGTGTCCTCTCCAGGAGATACCCAGTGTTCTCTGGAGTCTATGTCAGCAAAGCATGCTGATCTGGAATCCCCCGGCCTCAAGACCCTTAGGTTGCAAGAATTTGTGTCATTCAGACACGCTCCTTTTCTCCGCCAAAACCTATGGGTCAACATTCAAATTATGGGTTCTAAGGTGCTCCTCTCCCCTGAGCCTTTTTGTCTTTGGCCATGGCTCCCTGCCCTCTGAAGCACCATCCGTCCAATTCTCCCATAAGCCCTGTCTACACAATTCTCCCATGGTCTCTGTGACTTCTCTCTTTCGCTGTGGAGTGTGATTTCTAGGCTTCAGGTCCATTTGTGCCATGTTTCCATTGATGTCATCTTCTGGTGGTGCTGATGGCTGAAGACAAGCCTAGAGCTCCCAGACACTTCTAGAGTCTCCCTGTCCTCCAGATGCACTGCAGAATCTTAGGGAGCCATAAGCAGCAAGGCACTCTTGCTCCTTGTGACATGTGGCAGAAAGCGAGAGAACATTGGGCTTTCAGTCACAGAAAGACAACGACCATACGATTTTACTCACTCATGGTAGTAAAAATCATGTGAAAAAGCAAGACAAAGGGACAGGCAATTAGACTCCAACAAGGCCTACAAAATTTGGTGTTTGTCCCAGGCAGGCTAGTCAGAATATGCCTTTCTAAAATTGGATCAAATGGGACATAACGTGAGTTTCCACAGTGTCTGAAGGTGAAGTTTGATCTGGAATAGAGCAGCTGCATATATCCTAAAATATCATTTTTTTTTGCGTTTTGTGAAACACACAAACTCACACACACACACACACACACACACACACACACACACACACACACACTTCAAAGTGTCTCAGAGTAGTTAGGGAGCAAGTGAGGAATAGGAATCATGGAAGCAAAACCCAGAGAAAGTACCGTAAAAAAGAAAAGCTTAGAGACTCAAAGTATCAAACCCTCCAATCTGGATACGTTAACTCCTTACCTATCAAGAATTAATTAATTAATTAATTAACAAAAAGCGTTACCTAAAGACACCTACACACAACTCTGCCAGAAAATCCAATACCGGAGAGAAAAGGATAAATTCCAAGACACATACGTTTTACCATGACAACATCATGAGTCATACATATCAGACGTCTTAGGTGTTGACGAAAGCTTTTGAAGCAGTCCTCAAACATCTCCCAACACACAGAAAGCCAGGTTCAAATCAAATCCCTGGTCCACAATTTGAGACATTTAATGGTAATGTTGGCTTTTCTCATCTATTCCCAAATTGTACGAAGAGGAAAGACTCTAATTGACCATGTTCAATGACCCAATTCAGATAAGGACCTTATAGGAAACCAATGGCATACCATGTTAATCAGTAAGATAATAAAACTAGAAATCATTTCTCTTCTCTTTCTTTCTTCTTCTAAATGTGAAACGGCCTGTTTTGCTTTCTATTCACTATTCTTTTCTGATATTCGGCAAGCCAGGCTTTCATCCATCCAACGTTTTTTGACATAGTGTTCCCTGAATCTTTAATTGCATATGCCACCAAGGACTCCATCTCATACAATGCCACACCAACTCCATACCCATGAACCAGTTCCCTCTTTATGGAAGGACTTATCCTCCTGTAACCCACAGCTTGGTCTCCAAGTCCTGAGTGTCTCCTGGTGTGACTCCCTGTCTGGCTTCTTCTCCTTCCATTTTCCCTTACTAACTCATGTCCATGATATTGCTCATGGGCCACATAGCAGTGAAGCCATTGGATATTTCCCTCGGTTGGCTTTCATTTTCATTTGGAAATCATCTTCTTTATCATCATCTTCATAATCATCTTTATCCACTAGCCCTTAAAAGGGTATCTCGGATCCTTCCACAGTGATGCTAGTGTGGGCATGGAAGGCCATCGATGTTGGCCGTTCATTTTCATCTGAATAAAGAAAGTTGCTCAACATGGCTCTAGCCATGACTATGGCATGTAGCATTAACTAATGATAACAAGGAGTGCTGACCAGGGCTCTTTCTTTTGGGGTAGCGATCATGCAGATTTTCACTCTCCATGAAGCCTTTGCAACGGTGTTTAAGGTAATGACAGGTCGACAAGCCTTCATCCCTTAGGACTGCTCTTTCAGGACAATAGCAGATAAGGACACGAAGAGAACAACGCCTCCCTGCCCTGGCAATTTTCCTGAAATGGTGACTTTCCTTCCCTTCTTCCTTCCCTCACCTTCCAAGCTCACCAAGCACCAAAGGCAGACCTTACACCCGAGAAACCACAGAGAACAGAAGCTAAGGATATCCAACCTCCCAGAGACCTAATGGGAGCCAAGAGGCCTCGCTGTTGATTGAGATCTCTAGAAATGGCAGTGGAAATAGGAACACCTTGCTCTCTCTGGAGAAATGTTGGTGTAAAGAATGGTAGACAGAACATCGTTTTCCTTTCTCTTTGTATAGAAAGTCGAAGTGGGAAAGAAACAGAAAGAACCACCTGAGTTCATGATCAGGCTAACAGGGCTCTTTCTTGTTCCTTCCCAGGTCTTTCTCCTTAAAGCCATAGGACTCATATGTCATGAGAATGCGACTGCTGCTTCAGTGCATCCAGCTTCTGTGATGTCACAAAGCTCTGAGGTCCTAGCAACCACTCCTCACCAAACCATGCCTCATCACTTCAGCTGTCTGGAGTAGTTCTGAGCCAGCCAAGAGTATCACAATCACTCCAAACCGCTGGAGCCGCCTGGGCATTTTACCAAGAGAGTGTGTGAAGCGATTTGGGGTCACCTTCTCCATGGCTGAATTTCTAGTCTGTGGACGTGACTGTCACCACCACCCCTCTGGACTCCAGGGAAGGGCAAGAATCCACAATTCCATCTTATCCACGTAAGGACAAGAAAGAGTCAGGAGTACAAGCAGCCTCACATGGGGAACGCCACCCCATACACATGTTCATGGTCCTCACATCTTATCAGGATGCTTTTGTCCAGGAAAAGCGCCCCCAAACCTAAGAGGGAAGCTCAGAGTTAACACCACAACCATACCAAAGACATTTCTGGAGTCTTCAACTGTGGGCACGAGTTCTCTTGAATCTCCAGAAATCGTGCCATAAATGGCTCCCAATTTCCCACCTGACCAAATATTAAAGGCAGACCCTACACCCTAGAAGCTTAGGCCCAGGATGGACTCATCTCTTTGGAGCTCACAGGAGCAAGCACGGAGCATGTTGGAAGAGAATCATTCCCCACGTGAAGCCATCGAACAGGCTTCAGGTCAGATTCAGGAATACAGCGTGTATCTACAAAACATCTCTGTCTTCTTTGGATTCGAAACGCACATTCTGTTATCTACCCTGAGGATAATTTCTTTAGGAAGAAGAGCTCCTGGAGTGCCCAATGGCTGGCACTTGAGAGAGTCTCAGGTGTGTGTGACATGCCCTCTGGGGTTGTGTTGTGGCTGTCCACTGTCCTGTGGGCTCGTCCTCTGCAGAGACTCTCCTTGCCTTCCGTTCAGAGTGTGTGGTGTCTGGGCCAAATATGTTGAGTTAAAGCTCGTGGGTCTGGTGTGCCTGTGAATCGTGAACTTAAACCCACTCCACAAAACTTAAGGCCTACTGAACTCTGTGGCCTGGTGAGAAGAAGCGGGCAGGGCTTTCTTCTAGTCCCCAGCAGGATGTCCTGTTCTCCTGGGACTAAGAAACGTGGCCTGAAGAAGGCAGTCCCAACAGCGTTCCCGGTTTGTGAATCCGTGATTGCAGGTTGGCCAGCTAATGTCCTCACCGTCCTTCCTGTGACCACTTCTCAGTCTTGATGCTGGCGGTCGTAGAGCCCAAGTATCTTGGCGCCCATCGAGGCATCTGCAACAGCACTGCCCATCAATGCACACATAGAAATAATAATCTGACCACTGTGTCAGCAGGTATTGTCTCTGATCATGGTTTCCGGGCTGTCTGCACATGGTTGCTTGCTGGTGTCCTCTCCAGGAGGTACACAGTGTTCTCTGGGGTCTTTGTTGGAAAAGCAACATGGAATCCCCCGTCCTCAAGACCCTTGGGTTGAAAGAACTCATGTCCTTTAGACTCTCTCCTTTTCTCTGCCAAAAGCTATGGGTAAACATTCAAATTTTGGGCTCTAGTGTGCTCCTCTCCTCTGGACCTTTGTCTTTGGCCATGGCTCCCTGCACTCTGTAACACCAACCGACCAATTCTCCCATAAGCCCTGTCTACACAATTCTCCATGGTCTCTGTGACTTCTTCTCACTTTCTCTGTGGAGTGTGATTTCTAGGCTTCAGTTCCATTTATGCCATGTTTCCATTGATGTGGTCATCTTCTGGTTGTGCTGATGGCCGCAGACAAGCCTAGAGTTCCCAGACACTTCTAGAGTCTCCCTGTCCTCCAGATGCACTGCGGACTCTTAGGGAGCCATAAGCAGGAAGGCATTCTTGCTCCTTGTGACATGTGGCTGAAAGTGAGAGAGCATTGGGCTGTGTCATATCTGTCAGTCACAGAAAGACAACTACCATACGATTTCACTCATTCGTGGAAGTAAAGAAACATGTAAAAAAGCATGAAAAAGGGACTGACAATGAGACTCTAACCGGCACACAAAATTTGGTGTTTGTCCCAGGCAGGCTAGTCAGAATCTGCCTTTCTAAAAGTGGATGAAATGGGACATTGAATCCAGGAAATGTGGCTGAACGGGATGTACCGTGTGTTTCCACTGTATTTGTAGGTGAAGTGTGGTCTGGAATAGAGCAGCTTCATATCTCTTAAAATATCATTTTTAGCGTTTGGTACCACACACACACACACACACTCTCTCTTAAAAGGGTACCACAGAAGTTAGGGACCAAGTGAGGAATAGCACTCATGGAAGCAAAATTCAGAGAAAATACCATAAAAAAACAAAAGCTTAGAGAGTCAAAGTAACAAACCGACCAAACTGGATAAGTTAACTCCTTACCTATAAAGAATTAATTAACTAATTAAGTAGTTAATTAATATAGTAATCAATTTACCTTAGAGACCCTTACACAGAAGTCTGACAGCAAATCCAATACCGGAGAGAAAAAGATAAATTCCAAGACACATACACACTACCATGATAAGATCATGAGTCATACATATTTGATGTCACAGGTAATGACTTTTGAGGCAGCTTTTGAGGCTTTTGAATCATTCCTCAATCATCTCCCAACACACAGAAAGCCAGGTTCAAATCAATTCCCTGGTCATCAATTCGAGACATTTAATGGCAATGTCAGCTTTTCTCATCTATTCCCAAAATGTAGGAAGAGGGAAGACTAATTTACAATGTCCAAAGACCCAATTCATATAAGACCGTATAGGAAACCAATTGCATACAATTCTAATCAGTAAGATAATAAAACTAGAATTCATTTCTCTTATCTTTCTTTCTTGATCTCCATGTGTAACGACCTGTTTTGCTTTCTATTTACTATATTTTCTTATATTAGGCAAGCCAGCATTTCATCCATTCTACGTTTTTTGACATAGTGTTCCCTGATGCTTTAATTGCATATACCACCAAGTGCTCATCGTCATATAATGCCACACCACCTCCAAACCCATTATCCAGTTCCCTCTTTATAGCATGACTTATACTCCTGTAACTCTCAGCTTGTTCCCCAAGTCCTGAATGTCTCCTAGTGCATCTCACTGCCTGACTTCTTCTCCTTCTGTTTTCCCATACTACTACTCATGTCCATGGTATTCCTCATGGGCCACATAGGAGTGAAGCAATACGATATTTCCCTTGGTCAGCTTGCATTTTCATTTGGAAATCATCTTCTTTATTATCATCTTCATAATCATCTTTATCCACTAGCCCTTCCAAGGGTATCTCGGTTCCTTCCACAGTGATGCTAGAGTGGGCATGGCAGGCCATCGATGTTGGCCGTTCATTTTCATCTGAATAAAGAGCGTTGCTCAACATGGCTCTACCCATGACTATGGCATGTAGCATTAACTAATGATGACAAGAAGTGCTGCCCAGGGCTCTTTCTTTAGTGTTAACGATAATGCTGAGTTTCACTCTCCATGAATCCTTTGCAAGGTTTTTAGGTAATGTCAGGTAGACAGAGCCTTCATCCCTTAGGACTGGTGTTTCAGGACACTAGCAGAGAAGGACATGGACAGCACAACGCTTCCCTGCCGTGGCAATTTTCCTGGAATTGTGACTTTCCTTCCCTTCTTCCTTCCCTCCACTTCCAAGTTAACCAATCACCAGAGGCAGACCTTACACCTGAGAAACCATAGGGAATAGAAGCTAAGAATGGACCCCTCACCCAAGGATATCAAAGCTCCCAGAGACATAATTGTACCCAAGAGGCCACGGTGTTGATTGAGATCTCTAGAAATTGCAGTGAAAAGAGGAACACCTTGCTCTCTCTGGAGAAATGTTGGTCTAAAGAATGGTATACAGAAAATCGTTTTCTTTTCTCTTTGTATAGAAAGGGGAAGTGGGAAAGAAACAGAAAAGACCCCCTGAGTTCATGATCAGGCTATCAGGTCTCTTTCTTGTTCCTTCCCAGGTCATTCTACTTAAAGCCATAGGACTCATATGTCATTGGAATGGGATTGCTGATTCAGTGAAGTCAGCTTCTGTGACGTCACAAATCTCTGAGGTCCTAGAAGCCACTCCTCACCAAACCACGCCTCATCACTTCACCTGGCTGGGGTAGTTCTGGGTCAGCCAAGAGTATCAAAATCACTCCAAACCGCTGGAGCCGCCTGGGTATTTCCCCAAGACAGTTTGTGAAGCGATTTGGTGTCACCTTGTCCATGGCCGAATTGGTAGTCTTTGACCATGACTGTCACCACCACCCCTCTGGACTCCTGAGAAGGGGAAGAATCCACAATTCCATCTTACCGACATAAGGTCAAGAAAGTGTCAGGAGTACAAGCAGCCTCACACGGGGTACTCCTCGCCAAACATATGGTCATAGTCCTCATAGACTATCAGGATGCTTCTGAACAGGAATAGTGCCCCCTGCCTTCTGAGGAAATCTAAGAGGTAACACCCACAACCATAAAATACATGTCTCGAGTCCTCAACTGTGAGGACACAAGTTCTGCTTGCATTTCATTTGGAAATCATCTTTTTATCATCATCTTCATAATCATCTTTATCCACTAGACCTTAAAAGTGTATCTCGGCGCCATCCACAGTGATGCTAGAGTGGGTATGGCAGGCCATCGCTGTTGGCCATTTATTTTCATCTGAATAAAGAGAGGTGCTCAACATGGCTCTCCCCATGACTATGGCATGTAGCATTAACTAATGATGACAAGGATTGCTGCCCAGGGAGCTTTCTTTAGGACTAACGATCATGCAGAGTTTCACTCTCCATGAAGCCTTTGCAACAGTGTTTAAGGTAATGTCAGTTAGACAGAGACTTCATGCCTTCGGACTGCTGTTTCAGGACACTAGCACATAAGGACAGAGAATGCACAATGCATCCCTGCCATGGCAGTTTTCATGGAATTGTTACTTTCCTTTCCCTACTAACTTTCCTCACCTTCCAAGCTGACCAAAAAACAAAGGCAGACCTTACACCGAAGAAAACATAGGGAACAGAAGCTAAGAATGGATCCTCACACCCAAGGATATCCAACGTCCAAGAGACCTAATGGTAGTCAAGAGGCCTCGCTGTAGATTCATATCTCTAGAAATTGCAGTGGAAATAGGAACAACTTTCTCTCCCTGGAGAAATGTTGGTCTAAAAAAAAGTATACAGAGCATCGTTTTCTTTTCTCTTTGTATAGAATGGGGAAGTGGGAAAGAAACAGAAAAGACCACCGGAGTTCATGATCTGGATAACAGGTTTGTTTCTTGTTCCTCCCCAGGATTTTCTACTTAAAGCCCTGGGTCTCCTATGTCATGAGAATGGGATTGCTGCTTCAGTGATGTCAGCTTCGGTGACGTCACAAAGCTCTGAGGTCCTAACAACCACTCCTCACCAAAGCACGCCTCATCACGTCACCTCTTTGGAGTAGTTCTGGGTCAGCCATGAGTATCAAAATCACTCCAAACTGCTGGAGCTGACTGGGTATTTCCCCAGCACTGTTTGTGAAGAGATTTGGGGTCACCTTGTCCATGGCCAATTTGGTAGTCTTTGACCGTGACTGTCACCACCACCCCTCTGGCCCCTGGGGAAGGGCAAGAATCCACAATTCCATCTTACCCACGTAAGGTCTAGAAACAGGATAACAAGGAGGCTCACATGGGGAACTCCATGCCATACACATGTTCATGGTCCTCACACTATATCAGGATGCTTCTGACCAGAAAAGCGACCACCACCCTCTGAGGAAAGCTCAGAGTTAACACCCAATATCATACAAAAGACTTGTTTTGTGTCTTCAATATTGAGGACACGAGTACTTCTTGCATCTCCAGAAATCGTGCCATGAATGCCTCCCGATTTTCCCAGCTGGCCAAACATTAAAGGCAGACCCTACACCCTAGAAGCTATCCCCACGATGGTCTCATCTGTTTGGAGCTCACAGGAGCAAGCACGGAGCATGTTTTAAGAGAACCAATCCCCATGTGTAGCCATCGGAAAAGGCTTTTGGGCCCTTTTCAGGCATACAACGTGAATCTACAAAAGGTCTGTATCTTCTCTGTATTCGAAATGCACATTCTGTAATCTACACTGAAGATAATTTCTTTAGGAAGAAGTGCTCATGGAGTGCCCAAAGGCTGAGCATTGAGAGAGTCTCAGGTGTGTGTTACATGCCCTCTGGGGTTGTGTTGTGGCTGTCCACTCTCCTGTTGGTTTGCCTTTTGCAGAGGCTCTCCTTGCCTTCCACTCAGAGTGTTTGGTATGTGGGCCAAATATGGTGAGGTTAAGCATCGTGGGTCTGGTATGCCTGTGAAACGTGACTTTCAACCCAAACCACAAAATGTAAGGCCTGCTGAATTCTGTGGCCAGGTTTGAGGAAGTGGCAGGGCTTTCTTCTAGTCCCCTGCAATATTTTCTGTTCTCCTGGGAGTAAGCCCCGTGGCCTGAAAAAGGCAACCCCCACAGTGTTCCCAGTTTGTGAATCCGTGATTGCAGGTTGGCCAGCTAATGTCCTCACCGTCCTGCTGTGGCCACTTCTCAGTCTTGATCCTGGCGGTTGTAAAGCCCAAGTAACTTTAGTGCCCATCCAGGCATCTCCACCAACACTGCCCATCACGAATTCACCCAAAGAAATAGTAATCTTACGATGGTGTAAACAGGTATTGTCCCTGATCATGGTTTCTAGGCTGTCTGCACCTGGTTGCTTGCTTGAGTACACTCCAGGAGATACAAAGTATACTCTGGAGTGTATGTCTGCAAAGCATGCTGATCTGGAATGTCTGGGCCTCAAGACCCTTGGTTTTCAAGAACTCATGTCATTCAGACACTCTCATTTTCTCCGGCAACAGCTATGGCTCGACATTCAAATTGTGTTCTATGTGTGCTCCTCTTTGGCCATGTTTCCCTGCCATTGGTAGCACCAATCATCCAACTCTCCCATCAGCCTTGTCTACACCCTTCTCTCATGGTCTGTGACTTCTTCTCCCTTTCACTGTTGAGTGTGATCTAGGTTTCAGGTCATTTATGCCATGTTTACATTGATGTGGTCATCTTCTGGTTGTGCTGATGGCTGAAGACAAGTCTGGAGCTCCCACACACTTCTCCCATCTCCCTAATCTTCAAATGGACTGTGGACTCTTTTGGAGCCATAAACAAGAAGGCATTCTTGCTCCCTGTGACCTGTGGCAGAAAGGGAGAGAGCATTGGGCGGTGTCATATCTGTCAGTCACAGAAAGTCAACTATCATACGATTTCACTCACTCATGGAAGTAAAGAAACATGTGAAAAGGCAAGAAAAAGGGACAGGAAATTAGACTCTAACCAGGCACACAAATTTTGGTGTTTGTCCCAGGCAGGTTAGTCAGAATCTGCCTTTCTAAATGTGGATCAAATGGGATATTCAATGCAGGAAATGTGGCTGAACGGGATGGAAAGTGAGTTTCCACTGTGCTTGTGTTTGTTCCAGACACACTAGTCAGAATCTGCGTTTCTAAATGTGCATGAAATGGGACATTCAATGCAAGAACTGTGGCTGAACGGGATGTAACGTGAGTTTCCACTGCTTTTGATGTTGAATAGTGATCTGGAGTATAGCAGCTTCATATCTCTTAAAATATAATTTTTAGCTTTATGTATTAAACACACACACACAGTCACACACACGCAAAAACACTTAAAAGAATCTAACAGAAGTTAGAGGGCAAGTGACAAATAGCACTCATGGAAGCAAAATTCAGAAAAAATACCATAAAAAACGAAAGCTTACAGAATCAATGTAACAAGCCAACCAAAATGGATAAGTTAACTCCTCAACTATCAAGAATTAAATAATCAATTAATTAATTACAAAACCTTACCTAAAAGACCCCTCCACACAAGTTTGCCAGCAAATCCAATACCGGAGAGAAAAGACTAAATTAGAAGACACATACGCACTACCATGACAAAATCATCAGTCATACATATCTGACCTTGCATGTAAAGACTTTTGAAGCAGCTTTTGTGGCTTTTGAAGTAGTCCTCACACATCTTCCGACACACAGAAAGCCAGGTTCAAATCAATTCCCTGGTCCACAATTCGAGATATTTAATCGTAATGTCGGCTTTTCTCATCTATTCCCAAAATGAATGAAGTGGGAAGACTCTAATTTACAATGTTCAAAGACCCAATTCACATAAGGACTTTATAGGAAACCAATGGCATACAATTTTAATCAGTAAGAAAATAAAACTAGAATTCATTTCTCTTCTCTCTCTTTCTTCATCTCCATGTGAAACGGCCTGTTTTGAATTTTATTCACTATTTTTTGTTATATTAGGCAAGCCAGCCTTGCATCCATCCTACGTTTTTGGACATCGTGTTCCCTGACTCTTTAATAGCATATCCTACAAAGTGCTCATCCTCATATAATGCCACACCACCTCCATACAGATTAACCAGTACCCTCTTTATGGCAGGTCTTATCCTCCTGTATCCCTCATCTTGGTCCCTAAACTCCTGAGTCTCTCATGGTGCGTCTCCTTGTCTGACATCTTCTCCTTCAATTTTGCCATACTAATACTAATGTCCATGGTATTCCTCATGGGACACAGAGGAGTGAAGCCATAGGATATTTCCCTTGGTCTGCTTGAATTTTCATTTGGAAATCATCTTCTATATCATCATCTTCATAATCATCTTTATCCACTAGCCCTTAAAAGTGTATCTCGGTTTCTTCCACAGTTATGCTAGTGTGGGCATGGAAGGCCATCAATGTTGGCCGTTCATTTTCATCTGAATAAAGAGATGTTCAACATGGCTATTCCCATGACTACGGAATGTAGCCTTAACTAATGATGACAAGGAGTGCTGTGCAGGGCACTTTCTTTAGGGGTAGCGATCATGCAGAGTTTCACTCTCCATGACCTTTGCAAAGTTTTTAAGGTAATGTCAGGTAGACAGAGACTTCATCCCTTAGGACTGTTGTTTCAGGTCACTAGCAGAGTAGGACACGGACAACACAACGCATCCCTGCCCTGGCAATTTTCCTGGAATTGTGACTTTCATTCTCTTCCTCCTTCCACCGCCTTCCAAGCTGACCAGCACCAAAGGCAGACCTTACACCCGAGAAAACATAGTGAACAGAAGCTAAGTATGGACACTCTCACCCAATGATATCCAACCTCCCAGATACCTAATGGTAGCCAAGAGGTCTCACGGATGATGAGATCTCTAGTAATTGCAGTGGAAATAGAAACGCCTTGCTCTCTCTGGAGAAATGTTGGCCTAAGGAATGGTATACAGAACATCGTTTTCTTTTCTCATTGTATAGAAAGTGGAAGTGGGAAAGAAACAGAAAAGACCACTTGAGTTCATGATAAGGCTAATAGGGCTCTTTCTTTTTCCTTCCCAGGTCTTTCTACTTAAAGCCATAGGACTCATATGTCATGAGAATGGGATTGCTGCTTCAGTGAAGTCAGTTTCTGTGATGTCACAAAGCTCTGAGGTCCTAGCAACGACTCCTCACCAAACCACGCTTCATCAAGTCACCTGGTTGGAGAAGCTCTGGATCAGCCAGGAGTGTCAAAATCACTCCAAACTGCTGGAGCCACCTGGTAATTTCACCAAGAGAGTTTGTGAAGCGATTTGGGGTCACCTTCTCCATATCCGAATGTGTAGTCATTGGCCGGGATTGTCACCACCACCACTTTGGACTCCTGAGAAGGGCAGGAATCCATAATTCCTACTTACCCATGTAAGGTCAAGAAAGAGTCAGGAGTACAAGCAGCGTCACAGGGGGAACTCCATGCCATATACATGTTCATGGTCCTCACACACTATCAGGATGATTCTGACTAGGAAAAGCACCCCCTGGGCTCTAGGAAAGCTCAGAGTTAACACCCACCACCATACCAAATACATATCTCGAGTCGTCAAGAGTGAGGACACGAGTTCTTCTTGCATCTCCAGAAATCATGCCATAAATGCCTCCCAATTTTCCCAGCTGACCAAACATTAAAAGCAGACTCTACACCCTAGAACCTTGGGCCCAGGACGGACTCATCTCTTTGGAGCTCACAGGAGCAAGCATGGAGCATGTTTGAAGAGAACCAATCCCCATGTGAAGCCATCTGAAAAGGCTTTCAGGCCAGTTTCAGGAATACAACATGAATCTACAAAAGGCCTCTCTCTTCTCGGTATTTGAAACATGCATTCTGTTATCTACCATGACGATAATTTATTTAGAAAGTTGACCTCATGGAGTGCCTAAGGGCAGGCACTTGAGAGAGTCTCATGTGTGTGTGACATGCCCTCTGGTTTTGTGTTGTGGCTGTCCACTCTCCTGTGGGCTCGTCCTCTTCAGAGGCTCTCCTTGCCTTCATTCCGAGGATTTGGTGTCTGGACCAAATATGGTGAGGTTAAGCTTCGTGGTTCTGCTGTGATGTGAAACGTGATTTTCAACCCACTCCACAAAACTTAAGGCCTGCTGAATTCTTTGGCCAGGTGAGCGGATGTGGATCTGGGCTTTCTTGTAGTCCCCTGCAGGATTTTCTGTTCTCCTGAGACTAAGCAACGTGGCCTGAAGAAGGCAGTCCCAACAGTGTTCCAGGTTTGGGATTCAGTGATTGCAAGTTGGGAAGCTAATGTCTTCACCATCCTGCCTGTGGCCACTTCTCAGTCTTGATGCTGGCAGTCATAGAGCCCAAGTATCTTTGGCGCCCAACAAGGAATCTCCAGAAACACTGCCCATCTAAAATGCACCCAAAGAAATAATAATCTTACCAGGGTGTCAACAGGTATTGTCTCTGATCATGGTTTCAGGCTTTCTGCAACTGGTTGCTTGCTGGTGTCCACTCCAGGCGTTACAAAGTCTATACTGGGGTCTATGTCTGCAAAGCATGCTGATCTGGAATCCCCGGCCTCAAGACCCTTGAGTTGCAAGAACTCGTGTCCTTCAGACAATCTCCTTTTCTCCGCCAACAACTATGGGTCAACATTCAAACTGCGGGTTCCAAGTGTGCTCCTCTCCCCTGGGCCTTTGTCTGTGACCAGGCTCCCCTTCCTCTGAAGTTCCAAACACCAGTTATCACTTAAGACCTGACTACACCCTTCTCCCATAGTCTCTGTGACTTCTTCTCTCTTTTGCTGTGGAGGGTGATTTCTAGGCTTCAGGTTCATTTATACCATGTTTCCATTGATGTGGACATCTTCTGGTTGTGCTGATGGCTGAAGACAAGCCTGGAGTTCCTAGACACTTCTCCAATATCCCTGTCCTCCGAAGGCACTGCAGCCTCTTATGGAGCCATAAGCAAGAAGGCATTCTTGGTCCTTCTGTCATGTGGCAGAAAGGGAGAGAGCATTGGGCTGTGTCATATCTGTCAGTCACAGAAAGACAACTACCATACGATATCACTCACTCGTGGAGTAAAGAAACATGTGAAAAACCAAGAAAAAGGGACAGGCAATGAGACTCTAACCAGGCACACAAAATTTGGTGTTTGTTCCAGGAAGGCTAGTCAGAATCTGTGTTTCTAAAAGTGGATCAGATGGGACATACAATTAAGGAATTGTGGCCGAATGGGGTGTAACGTGAGTTTCCACTGTTTGAAGATGAATTGTGATCTGGCATAGAATAGCTTCATATCACTTAAAAAATCATTTTTAACGTTTTGTGAAACACACATACACACACACACACACTCACACTTAAAGAGTCCCACAGAAGTTAGGGAGCAAGTGAGGAATAGCACTCATGGAAACAAAGTTCAGAGAAAGTACCATAAAAAACAAAAGCTTAGAGAATCAAGGTAACAAACAGTCTAAACTGGATAACTTATCTCCTCATTTATCAAGAATTAATTAAACAACCTTATCTAAACGACCCCTACACAGAAGTCTGCCAGCAAATCCAATACCGGAGAGAAAAGGATAAATTCCAAGACAGATACACACTACCATAACAAGATCATGAGTCATACATATCATAGATCTCAGGTAATGACTTTTGAAACATTTAATGGTAATGTCGGGTTTTCTCATATATTCCCAAAATGTAGGAAGAGGGAAGACTCTAATTTACAATGTCAAAAGACCCAATTCACATAAGGACCTTATAGGAAACAAAATTGCATACAATTTTAATCAGTAAGATAATAAAACTAGAATTTATTTCTCTTCACTTTCTTTCTTCTCATGCTTTCTATTCACTATATTTTCTTATATTCGGCAAGCCAGCCTTTCATCCATCCTTCGTTTTTGAACTAGTGTTCCCTGATTCTTTAATTGCATATAGCACCAAGTGCTCATCCTATATAATGTCACAGCAACTCCATATCCATTATCCAGTTCCCTGTTTATGGCATGTCTTATAGTACAGTAACCCTCAGCTTGGTCCCCAAAGTCCCAAGTCTCTCCTGGTGTGTCTCCCTGTCTGACTTCTTCTTCTTCCGTTTTCCGTTACTACTACTCTTGTCCATGTTATTCCTCATGGGCCACATATGAGTGAAGCCATAGGATATTTCCCTTGGTCGGCTTGCTATTTCATTTGGAAATCATCTTCTTTATCATCATCTTCATAATCATCTTTATCCACTAGCCTTTAAAAGGGTATCTCAGCTCTTTCCACAGTGATGCTGGGGTGGGCACAACTTGCTCTCTCAGGAGAAATTTTGGTCTAAAGAATGGTATACAGAACACTGTTTTCCTTTATCTTTGTGTACAAAGTGGAATTGGGAAAGAAACAGAAGAGACCACCTGAGTTCATGATCAGGCTAACAGGGCTCTTTTTTGTTCCTTCCCATGTATTTCTACTTAAAGCCATAGGACTCTTATGTCAGGAGAATGGGATTGCTGATTCAGTGAAGTCAGCTTCTGGACGTCACAAAGCTCTGATCCTAGCAACCACTCCTCACCAAACCACGCCGCATACCTTCACCTGGCTGGAGTAATTCTGGGTCAGCCAGGAGTATCAAAATCACTCCAATTCCCTGGAGACGCCTGGGTATTTCAACAAGACAGTGTGTGAAGCGATTTGGGGTCACCTTCTCCATGGCCGAATTTGTAGTCTTTGGCCGTGACTGTCAAAACCACCCTTCTGGACTAATGAGAAGTGCAAGAATCCACGATTCCATCTTACCCACGTAAGGTCTAGAAAGTGTCAGGAGTACAAGCAGCCTCACACGGGGAACTCCACGCCTTACACAAGTTAAGTGTCCTCACACCCTATCAGGATGCTTCTGACCAGGAAAAGCACCCCCCATCTTCCGAGGATAGCTCAGAGTTAACACCCGCAACCACACCAAAGACATGTCTGGAGTCTTCAACAGTGAGGACACGAGTTCTTCTTGCATCTCCAGAAATGTTGCCATAAATGCCTCCCAATTTTCCCAGCTGACCAAACTTTAAATGCAGACACTACACCCTAGAACCTTAGGCCCAGGAGAGACTCATGTGTTTGGAGTTTACAGGATCTAGCACGGAGCATGTTGGAAGAGAACCAATCCCCATGTGAAGCCATTGGAAAAGGCTGTCGGGCCAGTTTCAGGAATACAACTTGAATCTCAAAAGGTCTCTGGCTTCTCTGTATTTGAAATGCGCATTCTGTTATCTTCACTGAAGACAATTTCTTTAGGATGAAGAGCTCATGGGGTGCCCAAGGGGTGGCACTTGAAAGAGTCTCAGGTGTGTGTGACATGCCCTCTGGGGTTGTGTTGTGGCTGTCCACTCTCCTGTGGGCTCTGCCTCTGCAGAGGCTCTCCTTTTCTTATATTCAGAGTGTGTGATGTCTGGGCCGAATATGTTGTGGTTAAGCTACGTGGGTCTGGTGTGCCTGTGAAACGTGAACTTATACCCACTCCACGAAACTTTAAGCCTGCTGAATTCTGTGGCCAGGGGAGAGGAAGTGGGCAGGGCTTTCTTCTATTCCCCTGCAGCATTTCCTGTTCTCCTGGACTAAGCAACGTTACCTGAAGAAGGCAGTCCAAACAGTATTCCAGATTTGGGATTCCGTGATTGCATGTTGGGCAGCTAATGTCCCCACCGTCCTGCCTGTGGCCACTTCTCAGTCTTCATGCTGGCGGTTGTAGAGCCCAAATATCTTTGGCTCCCATCGGGGCATCTCCACCAACACTGCCCATCATGAAAGCACAAAAGGAAATAATAATCTTACCACGGTGTGAACAGTTATTGTCTCTGATCATGGTTTCAAGTCTGTCTTCACCTGGTTGCTTGCTGGTGTCCTCTCCATGAGATACACAGTGTTCTCTGGAGTCTATGTCTGCAAAAAATTCTTATCTGGAATCCTTGGGCCTATAGACCCTTGGGTTGCAAGAACTCTTGTCCTTCAGACAATCTCCTTTTCTCCGCCAACAGCTATGGTCAACATTCAAATTGTGGGTTCTAAGTGTGCTCCTCTCCTCTGGGCCTTTGTCTTTGGCCAGGGCTCCCTGCCCTCTGAAGCACCAACCGTCCAATTCTTCCATAAGCCCTGTCTTCACACTTGTCCCATGGTCTCTGTGACTTCTTCTCTCTTTCACTGTTGAGTGTGATATCTAGGTTTCAGTTCCATTTATGCCATATTTACATTGATGTGGACACCTTATAGTTGTGCTGATGGCTAAAGACAGGCCTGGAGCTCCCAGACACTTCTACCATCTCCCTGTCCTCCAAATGCACTGCGGAATCTTATGGAGCCATAAGCAAGAAGACATTCTTGCTCCCTGTAACATGTGGCAGAAAGGAAGAGAGCATTGGGCTGTGTCATATCTCTTAGTCACAAAAAGACAACTACCATACAATTTCACTCACTCATGGAAGTAAAGAAACATGTGAAAAAGCAAGAAAAAGGGACACGCACATAGACTCTAACCAGGCACACAAGATTTGGTGTTTGTTCCAGGCAGGCTAGTCAGAATCTGCGTTTCTAAAAGTGGATCAAATGGACATTCAATGCTCGAAATGTGGCCGAATGGGATGTAACGTTATTTTCCGCTGTGTTTGAAAGTGAATTTTGATCTGGAATAGAGGAGCTTCATATCTTTTAAAATATCATTTTTAGTGTTTTCTGAATCACAAACACACACACACACACACACACACACACACACACACACACACGTAAAAGAGTCCCACAGAAGTTAGGAAGCAAGTGAGGAATAGCACTCATGGCAGCAAAATTCATAGAAAATACCATAAAAAAAAAAAAAAGCTTAGAGAATCAAAGGAACAAACCATTCAAACTGGATAAGATAAATCTTCATCTATCAAGAATTAATTAAATTTATTTATTAACTAATTAATTAATTAAACAGCCATACTTAAAAGACCCCTCCACACAAACATGCCAGCAAATCCAATACCAGAGAGAAAAGGATAAATTCGAAGACACATACACACTACCATGACAAGATCATGAGTCATACATATCTGACGTCTCAGGTAATGAAGAAAGCTTTTGAAGCAGTCCACAAACATCTCACAACACATGGAAAGCCAGGTTCAAATCAATTCCGTGGTCCACAATTCGAGACATTTTATGGTAATGTCGGCTTTTCTCATCTATTCCCAAAATGTACGAAGAGGGAAGACTCTAATTTACAATGTCCAACGACCCTATTCACATAAGGCCCTTAAAGGAAACCTATTGCATACAACTTTAATCATAAGATAATAAAACTAGACTTCATTTCTCCTGTCTTTCTTTCTTTGTCATCATGTGAAACGGCCTGTTTTGCTTTCTATTCACTATTTTTTCTTAATTTCGGCAAGCCAGCCTTTCATCCATCCGACATTTTTTGACATAGTGTTCCCTGATTCTTTAATTGCATATACCATCAAGTGCTCATCCTCATATAATGCCACATCAACTCCATACCCATTAACTAGTTCCCTCTTTAAGGCAGGTCTTATCCTCCTGTAACCCTCAGCTTGGTCCCCAAAGTCCTGAGTCTCTCCTGGTGCATCTCCCTGTCTGAATTCTTCTCCTTCCATTTTCCCTTTCTACTACTCATGTCCATGGTATTCCTCATGGGCCACAGAGGAGTGAAGCCATAGGATATTTCCCTTGTTATGCTTACATTTTCATTTGGAAATCATCTTCTTTATCATCATCTTCATAATCATCTTTATCCTCTAGCCCTTAAAAGGCTATCACGGCTCCTTCCACATTGATGCCTGAGTGGGCATGGCAGGCCATCGATGTTGGCCATTCATTATCATCTGAATAAAGTGAGTTGCTCAACATGGCACTCCCCGTGACAATGGCATGTAGCATTAACTAATGATGACAAGGAGTACTGACCAGGGCTCTTTCTTTCGGGGTGGCGATCATGCAGAGTTTCACTCTCCATGAAGCCTTTGCAACGGTGTTTAAGGTAATGACAGGTCGACAAGCCTTCATCCCTTAGGACAGCTGTTTCAGGACAATAGCAGATAAGGACACGGAGAGAACAATGCATCCCTGCCCTGGCAATTTTCCTGGAATGGTGACTTTCCTTCCCTTCTTCCTTCCCTCATCTTCCAAGCTGACCAAGCACCAAAGGCAGACCTTACACCCAAGAAACCATAGGGAACAGATGGTAAGAATGGATCCTCTCACTTAAGGATATCCAACCTCCCAGAGACCTAATGGTAGCCAAGAGGCCTCGCTGTAGATTGAGATCTCTAGAAATTTCAGTGGAAATAGGAACACCTTGCTCTCTCTGGAGAAATGTTGGTCTAAACAATGGTACACAAAACATCGTTTTCTATTCTCTTTTTGTACAAATTGGAAATTGGAAAGGAACAGAAAAAACCACCTGAGTTAATGATCAGGCTAACAGGGCTCTTTCTTGTTCCTTCTCAGGTCTTTCTACTTAAAGCCATTGGACTCATAAGTCATGAGAATGGGATGGCTGCTTCAATGATTACAGCTTCTGGATGTCACAGAGCTCTGACTTCCTAGCAACCACTCCTCACCAAACCAAGCCTCATCACTGGCTGGAGTAGTTTGGGTCAGCCAGGAGTATCAAAATTACTCCAAACCGCTGGAGCCGCCAGGGTATTTCCCCAAGAGAGTTTGTGAAGCGATTTTGGGTCACCTTCCCCATGGCTGAATTTCTAGTCTCTGGCTGTGACTGTCACTACCACCCCACTGGACTGCTGAGAAGGGCAAGAATCCACATTTCCATCTTAACCACTTAAGGTCAAGAAAGAGTCATGAGTCCAAGCAGCCTCACATGGGAAACTCCACGCCGTACACATGTTCATGGACGTCACACCATATCAGGATGCTTGCGACCAGGAAAAGCGCCCCCCGCCCTCCAAGGAAAGATCAGAGTTAACACCCACAACCAAACCAAAGACATGTCTGGAGACTTCAGCTGTGAGGACATGAATTCTTCTTGCAACTCCAGCTTCGTGCCATAAATGCCTCCCAATTTTCCCAGCTGACCAAACATTAAAGTCAGACCCTACGGCCTAGAAACTTAGGCCCAGGGTGGACTCATCTGTTTGGTGTTCACGGGAGCAAGCACAGAGCATGATGGAAGAGAACCAGTCCCCATGTGATTTATCTGAAAAGTTTTTCGGGAAAGTTTCAGGAATACAACTTGAATCTACAAAAGATCTCGGTCTTCTCGGTATTCAAAACCCTCATTCTGTTATCTACACTGAAGATAATTTCTTTAGGAAGAAGAGATCATGGAGTGCCAAAGGGCTAGCACTTGAGAGAGTCTCAGGTGTGTGTGACATGCCCTCTGGGGTTGTGTTGTGGCTGTCCTCTCTCCTGGAGACTCGTCCTCTGCAGAGGTTCTCTTGCCTTCCATTCAGAATGTTTGGGATCTGGGCCAAATATTGTGAGGTTAAGCTTCGTGCGTCTGGTGTGCCTGTGAAACGTGACTTTCAACACACTCCACAAAACTTAAGGCCTGCTGTATTCTGTGGCCAGGTGAGAGGATGTAGGCATGCTTTCTTCTAGTCCACTGCAGGATTTTCTGTTCCTCTGGAATCTAAGAAACGGCCTGAAGAAGGCAGTCCCAACAGTGTTCCAGGTTTGGGAATCCGTGATTGCAGTTTTGGCAGCAATGTACTAACCGTCCTGCCTGTGGCCACTTCTCAGTCTTGATGCTGGCGGTCGTAGAGCCCAAGAATCTTTGGCGCCCATCGAGGCATCTCCACCAACACTGCCCATCACGAATGCACACATAGAAATAATAATCTTAATATGGTGTCAACAGGTATTGTCTCTGATCATGGTTTCCAGACTGTATTCCCCTGGTTTCTTGCTGGTGCACTCTCCAGGAGACACTCAGTGTTGTCTGGTGTCTATGTCTGCAAAGCATGCTGATCTGAAATCCCCAGGCCTCAAGACACTTGGGTTGCAAGAACTCATGTCCTTCAGACACTCTCCTTTTCTCCGCCAACAGCTATGGTTCTACATTCAATCTCTACAATCCCCTGAGCCATTGTCTTTCTCCATGGCCCCATGCCCTCTGAAGCACCAAACGTCCAAATCTCCCATAAGCCCTCTCTACACCCTTCTCCAATGGTATCTGTGATTTCTCTCTTTTACTGTGGAGTGTGATTTCTAAGTTTAGGTCCATTTATGCCATGTTTACAATGATGAGGTCCTCTTTTGGTAGTGCTGATGGCTGAAGACTAGCCTGGAGCTCCCAGACACTTCTATCATCTCCCTGTCCTCCAAATGCACTGTGAAATCCTTTGGAGCCATAAGCAAGAAGGCATTCTTACTCCTTGTGACATGAAGCAGAAAAGGAGAGAGCATTGGGCTGTGTCATATTTGTCAGTCACAGAAAGACAACTCCCATACGATTTCACTCACTCATCGAAGTAAAGAAACATGTGATAAAGCAAAAAAAAATGGACAGGCAATTATATTCTAAACAGGTACTCAAAACTTGGTGTTTGTTCCAGGCAGGCTAGTCGGAATCTACGTTTCTAAAAGTGGATAAAATGGGACCTTCAATGCGGAAATGTGGCTGAACGGGATGAGTTTCTACTTTGTCTGAAGGTGAATTGTGATCTAGAATAGAGCAGCTCCATATCTCTTAAAATATCATTTTTAGCGTTTTCTGAATCCACACACACACAAAAACACAAACACACACACACACACACACACACACACACACACACACACACACTTAAAAGAGTCCCACAGAAGTCAGGGAGCAAGTGAGGAATAGCACTTATGTAAGCAAAATTCATAGAAAATACCATAAAAAACAAAAGCTTAGAGAATCAAAATAAGGAAAGATTCAAACTGGCTAAGTTAACTCCTCACCTATAAAGAATTACTTAATAATTAATTAATTAATTAATTAATTATTAAACAACCTTACCTAAAAGACCCCTCCACACAAGCATGCCAGCAAATCCAATACCGGAGAGAAAAGGATAAATTCCAAGACACATACTCACTAGCATGACAAGATCATGGGTCATACATATCTGACGTCTCAGGTAATGATTTTTGAAGCAGCTTTAGAGGCTTTTGAAGCAGTCCCCATTATGCCAGTTTCAAATCAATTCCATGGTCCACAATTTCAGACATTTATTGGTAATGTCAGCTTTTGGCATCTAATCCCAAAATGTAGGAAGAGGAAAGACTCTAGTTTACAATGTCCAAAGACCCAATTCACATAAGGACTTTATAGGAAACAAACTGCATACAATTTTAATCAGTAAGATAATAAAACTAGAATTCATTTCGCTTCTCTTTCTTTCTTCATCTCCATGTGATACGTCCTGTTTTGCTCTTTATTCACTATTTTTTCTTATATTTGGCAAGCCAGCCTTTCATCCATCCTACGTTTTTTGACATAGTGTTCCCTGATTTTTTAATTGCATATACCACTAAGTGCTCATCCTCATATAATGCAACACCACCTCCATACCCATGAACCAGTTCCCTCTTTATGGCATATATTATCCTCCTGTAACGTTTAGCTTGGTCACCAAAGTCTTGAGTCTCTCCTGGTGCATCTGCCTGTCTGACTTCTTCTCCTTCTGATTTCCCTTACTACTACTCATGTCCATAGTATTCCTCATGGGCCACATATGAGTGAAGCCATAGGATATTTCCCTTGGTCTGCTTCCATTTTCATTTGGAAAACATCATCTTTATCATCATTTTCATAATCATCTTTATCCACTAGCCCTTAACAAGGTAACTCCGGTCCTTCCACAGTGATGCTGGAGTGGGCATGGCAGGCCATCGATGTTGGCCGTTCATTTTCATCTGAATAAATAGCATTACTCAACATGGCTCTCCCCATGACTATGGCATGTAGCTTTAACTAATGATGACAAGGAGTGCTGACCAGAGCTCTTTCTTGAGAAGTAGCGATCATGCAGAATTTCATTCTCCATGAAGCTTTCCAATGGTGTTTAAGGTAATGTTACTTAGACTGAACCTTCATTCCTTAGGAGTGGGGTTTCAGGACACTAGCAGATATGGGCATGGACAGAACAACGCATCCCTGCCTTGGCAATTTTATTGGATTTGTGACTTTCCTTCCTTTCTTCCTTCCCTCACCTTCCAAGCTGAACAAGCATCAGAGCAGACCTTACACCTGAGAAACCAGAGGGACCAGAAGCTAAGAATGGACCCTCTCACCCAAGGATATCCAACCTCCCAGAGACCTAATGGTAGCCAAGAGGCCTCGCTGTTAATTGAGATCTCTAGAAATTGCAATGAAAACTGGTACACCATGCACTCTCTGGAGAAATGTTGGTCTAAAGAATGGTATACAGAACATCATTTTCTTTTCTCTTTGTATAGAAAGTGGAAGAGGGAAAGAAACAGAAAAGACCACCTGAGTTCATGATCAGGCCAACAGGGCTCTTTCTTGTTCCATCCCAGGTCTTTCTACTTAAAGCGATAGGACACTTATGTCATGAGAATGGGATTGCTTCTTCAGTGATTTAAGCTTCTGGACGTCACAAAGCTCTGAGGTCCTAGCAACCACTCCTCACCAAAACACACCTCATCACCTCACATGGTTGGAGTAGTTCTAGGTCAGCCAGGAGTATCATAATCCCTCCAAACCACTGGAGCGCCCTGGGTATTTCCCCAAGACAGTTTGTGAAGCAATTTGGATTCACCTTCTCCATAGCTGAATTTGTAGTCTTTGGACGTGACTGTCACCACCACCGCTCTGGACTCCTGAGAAGTGAGAGAATCCACAATTCCACCTTACCCACGTAAGGTCAAGAAAGAGTCAGGAGTAAAAGCAGCCTCACACGGGGAACTCCAAGCCTTACTCATGTTCATGGTCCTCACACGCTATAAGGATGCTTCTGACCGGGAAAAGCGCCCCCCGCTTTCGGAGGAAAGCTCAGAGTTAACACCCGCAACCATAACAAATACATGTCGGGAGTCTTCAACAGTGAGGAAACGAGTTCTTGTTACATCTCCAGAAATCCTGCCATAAATGCCTCCCAATTTTCCCAACTGACCAACATTAAAGGAAGATCCTACAACCTAGAAGCTTAGGCTCAAGATGGACTCATCTGTTCGGCCTCACAGGAGCCAGCACGGAGCATGTTGGAAGAGAACGAATGCCCATGTGAAGCCATCTGAAAAGGCTTCCATATCAGTTTCAGGAATACAACGTGAATCTACAAAAATTCTATCTCTTCTCTGTATTCAAAAATGGCATTATGTTATCTACACTGAAGATAATTTCTTTAGGAAGAAGAGATCATGGAAGTGCCCAAGGGCTGGCACTTGAGAGAGTCTCCGGTGTGTGTGACATGCCCTCTGGGGTTGTGTTGTGGCTGTCCACTCTCCTGGGGACTCGTCCTCTGCAGAGGTTGTCCTTGCCTTCAGTTCAGAATGTTTGGTGTCTGGGCCAAATATTGTGAGGTTAAGCTTCGTGCGTCTGGTGTGCCTGTGAAACGTGACTTTCAACACACTCCACAAAACTTAAGGCCTGCTGTATTCTGTGGCCAGGTGAGAGGATGTGGGCAGAGCTTTCTTCTAGTCCCCTGCAGGATTTTCTGTTCCTCTGGACCTAAGAAACGTGGCCTGAAGAAGGCAGTCCCAACAATGTTCCAGGTTTGGGAATCCATGATTGCAGTTTTGGCAGCAATGTCCTAACCATCCTGCCTGTGACCAGTTCTCAGTCTTGATGCTGGCGGTTGTAGAGCCCAAGAATCATTGGCGCCCATCGAGGCATCTCCACCAACAATGCCCATCACGAATGCACACATAGAAATAATAATCTTAATACAGTGTGAACAGATATTGTCTCTGATCATGGTTTCCAGGTTGTCTGCCCTTCGTTGCTTGCTGGTGTCCTCTCCAGTAGATACACAGTGTTCTCTGTAGTCTATGTCCGCAAAGCAATCTGATCTGGAATCCCCGGGCCTCAAGACCATTGGGTTGCAAGAACTCATGTCGTTCAGACACTCTCCTTTTCTCTGCCAAAAGCTATGGGTCAACATTGAAATTGTGGGTTCTAAGTGTGCTCCTATCCCTGGTCCTTTGTCTTTCTCCATGACTCCCTGACCTCTGAAGCACCAACCAACCAATTCTCCCATAAGCCCTGTCTACACCCTTCTCCCATAGTCTCTGTGACTTCTCTCGTTCGCTGTGGATTGTGATTTCTAGGCTTTAGGTCCATTTATGCCATGTTTACAATGATGTGGTCATCAATGGTTGTGCTGATGTCTGAAGACAAGCCTGGAGCTCCCGGCCACTTCTACCATCTCCATGTCCTCCAAATGCACTGTGGATTCTTGTGGAGCCATAAGCAAGAAAGCATTCTTGCTCCTTGTGACATGTGGCAGAAAGGGAGATCGCATTGGTCTGTGTCGTATCTCTCAGTCACAGAAAGATATCTACCATATGATTTCACTCACTCATGGGAGTAAAGAAACATGTGAATGAACAAGAAAAAGGGACTGGCAATTAGACTCGTCCAGGCACACAAAATTTGGTGTTTGTTCCAGGCAGGCTATTCAGAATCTGCGTTTCTCAAAGTGGATCAAATGGGACATTCAATTCAGGAAATGTGGCTGAACGGGATGGAACATGAGTTTCCTCTGTGTTTAAAGGTGAATTATGATCTGGAATAGAGCAGCTTAATATCCCTTAAAATAACATTTTTAGCGTTTTGAAACACACACACACACACACACACACACACACACACACACACACACACACATTTAAAAGCGTCCCAGAGAATTTAGGGAGAAAGTGAGGAATAGCACTCACTGAAACAAAATGTAGAGAAAATACCATAAAAAACAAAAGTTTAGAGAATCTAAGTAAAAAACTGTCCAAACTGGAAAAGAAAACTCTTTACCTATCAATAATTAATTAATTAATTAGACAACCTTACCTAAAAGACACCTCCACATAAGTATGCCATCAAATCCAATACTGCAGAGAAAAGAATGGATTCCAAGACACATACGTACTACCATGAAAAGATCATGAGTCATACATATCTGATGTCTCAGGTAATGACGAAAGCTTTTGAAGCAGTCCTCAAACATCTCCCAACACAGAAAGCCAAGTTCAAATCAATTCCGTGGTCCACAATTTGAGACAGTTAATGGTAATGTCAGTTTTTCTCATCTATTCCCAAAATGTAGGAAGAGGGAAGACTCTAATTTACCATATCCAATGATCCATTTCACATAAGGACCTTATAGTAAATCAATTGCATACAATTATAATCAGTAAGATAATAAAACTTGAATTCATTTCTCTTGTCTTTTTTTCTTTTTCTCCATGTGAAAAGGCCTGTTTTCCTTTCTATTCACTATTTTTTCTTAGAATCGGCAAGCCAGCCTTTCATCCATTCTACGTTTTTTGACATAGTGTTCCTGATGCTTTAATTGCATATACCATCAAGTGCTTATCCTCATATAATGCCACATCAACTCCATACCCATTAACTAGTTCCCTCTTTAAAGCAGGTCTTATCCTCCTGTAACCTTCAGCTTGGTACACAAAGTCCTGTTCTCTCCTGGTGCATCTCCCTGTCTGAATTCTTCTCCTTCCATTTTAACTTACTACTACTCATGTCCATGGTATTCCTCATGGGCCACGTATGAGTGAAGCTATAGGATATTTCCCTTGGTCTGCTTGCATTTTCATTTGGAAATCATCTTCTTTATCATCATATTCATAATCATCTTTATCCACTAGCCCATGAAAGGTTATCTTGGCTCCTTCCACAGTGATGCTAGAGTCGGCATGGCAGGTCATCGATGGTGGCCATTCATTATCATCTGAATAAAGATCATTGCTCAACATGGCTCTCCCCATGACTATGGCATGTAGCATTAACGAATGATGACAAGGGGTGCTGACCAGGTCTCTTTCTTAGGGGTAGCAATCATGCAGAGTTTCACTCTCCATGAAGCCTTTTCAACGGTGTTTACGGTAATGTCAGGTAGACAGAGCCTTCATCCCTTAGGACTGGTGTTTCAGGACACTAGCAGATAATGTCAAGGACAGCACAATGCATCCCTGCCCTGGCAATTTTCCTGGAATTGTGACTTTCCTTCCCTTCTTCCTTCCCTCACCTTCCAAGCTGACCAAGGACCAAAGGCAGACATTACACCCGAGAAACCATAGGGAACAGAAGCTAAGAATGGACCCTCTCACCCAGGATATCCAACCTCCCAGAGACCTAATGGTAGCCAAGAGGCCTCGCTGTTGATTGAGATCTCTAGAAATTGCAGTGGAAATAGGAACCCCTTGCTTTCTCTGGAGAAATGTTGGTCTAAAGAATGGTATACAAAACATCGTTTTCTATTCTCTTTGTGTAGAAAGTGGAAGTGGGAAAGATACATAAAAGACCAACTGAGTTCATGATCAGGCTAACATGTCTCTTTCTTGTTCCTTTCCAGGTCTTTCTACTTAAAGCCATTGGATTCATATGTCATGAGAGTGGGATTGCTGCTTCATTGAAATCAGATTCTGGACGTCAGAAAGCTCTGAGATCCTAGCAACCTCACCAAAGCATGCCTCATCACTTCACCTGGCTGGAATAGTTCTGGGTCAGCCAGGAGTATCAAAATCACTCCAAACCGCTGAAGCCACCTGGGTATTTCCCCTAGACAGTTTGTGAAGCGATTTGGGGTCACCTTCTCCATGGCCGAATTTGTAGTCTTTGGCCGTGACTGTCACCACCACCCGTCTGGACTCCTGAGAAAGGCAAGAATCCACAATTCCATCTAAGCCACATAAGGTCAAGAAAGAATCAGTAGTGTTAGGGTCCGTGATCAAAGGAACGAGACTGACACAAAGCAAAATCAAGCAATGTATTATTTCACGTTATTCATCAGAATCCAAACTGAATCAGAAACCAAACTGCATCAGTAACCAAACTGCATTAGAAAACAAACTGCATTAGAAACCAAACTGACCTTTAGGTGCGCAAGTCTTGCTGGGGACCACCGCCTTCCAGTCGCTGGTGTCCCTCCTGGAGGCCACCTGCCTCACCCTCACTGTACCACAGACCCACTCCCAGCGTGGCTGCAACGTTGGCTTCTGAGAGGGTGCTCCTGATGGCGGCACTACCCGAGGCGGCCTAGCTGCTTGCGGGGGCGCTGTTGCTGATATTCTTGTTCAGGGTGGCATTGCTCTTGGCAGTGCCACTGCCGCTGCTGCTCTGGGCGATGCTGCTTGGGGTGCGCTGCTTCCTGCTGCTGCTCTGGGTGGTGCTCCTTGAGGTGGAGCCGCTGCTACTGCTGCTCTGGGTGGTGCACGGTGTGGTGCTGCACGTGTTACAGCTTGAGGCGATGCTGCCACTGCTGCTGCTCTGGGCGGTGCTGCTTGAGGTGGCGCTGCCGCCTCTGTTGCTCTGGGCGGTGCCCGGGGCGGCGCTGCTCGTGGAGGCACCGCTGCCACTGCTGCTCTGGGTGGTGCTGCTCATGGTGGAGCCACTGCCCCTGCTGCTCTGGGCAGTGCACGGGGTGGTGCCACTCGTGTTACAGCTCAATGCAGCACCGCCACTGCTGTTGCTGCTGCTCTGGTGCACGGGGTGGTGCTGCTGGCGGTGGCGCTGCTGACGCTGCTGTTCTTGTTGGTGCAGGGGGCGATGCCGCTTGAGGTGGCACCGCTGCCACTGCTGCTCTGGTCGGTGCACGGGGTGGCTCTGCTCCCAGCAGCGCCACTGCCGCTGCTGCTCTGGGTGGTGCTGCTCACGGTGGAGCCGCTGCCGCTGCTGCTCTGGGCGGTGCACGGGGTGGCGCAGCTTGTGTTACAGCTCGATGCGGAACTGCTGCCGCTGCTGCTCTGGTGCACAGGGCGGTGCTGCTGGTGGTGACATGGCTGCAGCTGCTGCTCTGGGTGGTGCACGGGGCAGTGCCGCTTGAGGTGGTGCCGCTTCCGCTGCTGCTCTGGGCGAGGATGAAAAGGACGACAACCCCGACGACACAGACTCTGCTCCCCATGATGCCACTCCAACAAGGCCACTCCCTGGACGAGGCCGCACACCAGATGGCGCCCTGGTCCCAGCTCAGAGTGGCGAGGCCACTGGCAGCGGGACCGCACCTGGAGGCAGCGAGACTGCTGGAGGCAGCGAGGCTGGTCGCTGTGGGGCTGCAGCTCAGAGTGGCGAGATCCCTGGCAGCAGGCTGCAGCTGGGGGCTGCGAGGCCAGCGGCGGCGGGCCCCTGCTTGGGTCAGCGCTGCTCTCGCTGACCCTGATGCGATCACTCCTATGACTACACTAATGGCTGCCAAAGGCTACCCTAATGGCTATTCTAACTGCTATTCTAACTTCCATTCTAACTCCTCTTACTTCTCCAATGGCTATTCTAACTCCTCCTACTTCTCCAATGGCTATTCTAACTCCTCCTACTTCTCCCCCCACCCAGCCTCACAGACTAACCTTTATAGAGGTGGTTGAGCCCAGCCCACACACAGGTGGCCAATGAGATTTCAACACACCACAGTTAATATATGTGCACCCCACTAATTGGATACGGCTCTTTGGCCTGGCCCGCCCCATATCCGGGGTTTACAGTTGCTCTGGCTAATCAGGCTCCTACATTCCCCCTTTATCTTTGGAAATCAGTCAAATCCTTGACTTTTAATCCAGTTCTATGTTCTCCTGTTGTAAGTGGGTTATATTGAGCATGTAAGACTAACATTTTTATCGCTCCAATTTTCTTTGGTACAAATGATATTAGGGTGTTTATAATACAGGGGCCAAAAGGTAACAGTAGTGCACAGTCGGCTGATGAGTTAGCCATTCAACGCTTCGTATAACCTTTTCCATTTTTTTTTCTAATTCCATTCATCTAATTTCCCACCTATACTTCACATAAACAGGTAAAATAGGAGCAACAATAAAATCAGAGTTTTTTTTAGTCTTAACTTTAGTCCATGGTCAGCGGAGTCTGTCGACTGCAGCTTTCATCTCTGGGGGCGTCCTTGTCTTCGGCTCATTTGACGTGACCCGCGTGAATCCAGGCCCTGATGCCTTCTACTTTTACTTACATGGGGGTGGTCAGGATAACAGTAAATGGTCCTTTCCAGCGAGGCTCCACGTTTCCCCCTTGATAGCAACGTATCCATACCTATTCCCCAAGTTGCTAAGGATGTGGTTCCACCTCCGTCTCCATCCCAGTGTGGGCAGTCAGGATCCCTGAGTGTGTTTTTTTTTTTAAAGACAGACTAATGCCTTCAGTGACTAGAGTATGACTTATACTCTTATAAATGACTTATAAGTCATTTCTGCTAGGTCAACCTCTAGTAGTCAAGGACAGAGAGGGGGGATCTCCCAAACAGTATTTCAAATGGGTTCACCTTGCTTAAATAGGGTGTACATTGTGCCCTGTGGAGGGCGAAAGGAAGGAGATCCACCCATTCACAGCTAGTCACCAGAATTAATTTTGTCAAGATCTCTTTAAGAGTCCGGTTCATTCTCTCTACTTGCCCAGAACTCTGAGGCTGGTAGGCACAATGTAATTTCCAATTAGTGCCCACAGCCTTGGCCAATGCCTTTGAGACTGAACTCACAAATGCAGGGTCATTGTCTGACCCAATTGCAAGAGGCAGCCCAAACCTAGGAATTATTTCTTCTAGTAGCTTTTTTGGCTACCATTCCTGCCGTCTCATGTTTGGCGGGAAAAGCCTCTATCCATCCTGAAAATGTATCTACAAAATCTAACATGAAAATGTATCTACAAAAACTAGCATGTACTTGTGCCCATATTTTCCAGGTTTCATTTCTGTAAAATCTATTTCCCAATAAATTCCTGGTTCCTTACCTCTTTCTCTTTTCCCTCTTCCCATTTTCATTCTTCCATCATTAACTGCCTGGCATTGAGCACATCTATCGACTACATCCTGTACCATACGCCCTAATTTAGAAACCTGGAACTGCTTGCCTATAAGCTCCTTGAGTTTGCGTATACCCAAATGAGTACCCTGATGTATCTGGTCTACTAACTTCTTATCTCGTCTTCAAGGAAGAATTATTTAAGGCGGAATTCATCTTACAAGAGAATTAAAACAATTACAAAGGACAAAAAAACTCAGAATAGTTATGGTTAAATATCAAATGATGACCCTTACCAATACATTAAAGCTTTAGGAAATGTATAGAAACTCTGGAGTTGTTACAGCATTTACCCAAATGTAACTCAAGGTTTATCATTGATGTAGCAGTACTTCCTGAGTAACTTAGCACATCAGGGAAAAGCCTTATGAGTCAAAGAGATCTCATTTACAATTCTCGGTGGGCAAAGAGAAAACCATTCACATTTTAGCCACTTGTGAACTGTTATGACAGCCGTTAAGCACACAACTTGTTTACTAACAGATTTCAAAAGCACAAACCCAGTTCCAGCAACCAGCACCCTAGCACTTCATCCCATTTGTCATCCAAGCTAAACTTCAAAGCTTCAGGATGCCAAAGACTCTGAAAGCTACTTTAACAATTACCCATAAAAACCCTGAGACAGACAATTAACCATCAATTCAGTCACCTCTTTGCTAACAGATTTTTCCATCTGGGCCCATTCCACTTCAGACGCCATGTTCCCGCCAGCAAGGGGGAGGGGCTAGGCAGTCCACATCGGCCCAGAAAAGACAAGGAATTCCCCGAAACAAAGGGAGTTTCGGCAGCTGCTTGGGAATATTCCTTAAAGTCTCTGTCCTGAGTTAGACTAACCCCAGTTGGCTCTAGTGATAGCCCTTAACACAAGAAATGAGTGAGGGAGAAGTCCCACATCTATTATGAAGAACAGAGGGATGAAAGTCAGAGTACCCTTACTCGTTGCTTGCCCCATTCCTTCAAACATAACAAACAACACAGCAGAAAACAAAAAGACAAGACAAAGACAGCCACAGGCTCAGTGGTCCTGCCACCAGTGAGAATTTCCTAGGGGGACTCAAACCGCATGACCGGAAAGGGGGACTCGAAACCCCGATGACCACCTCAGGGGACTCAAACCCCCGATGACCACCTTGGAGGACTCGAACCCCTGATGACCGCCTAGGGGGACTCGAACCCCCTGACCATCCAGGGGGACTCAAACCCACTGACCATCTAGGGTGATCGAACCCCCCAACCACCCAGGGGGAATCAAACCTCTTGTGGATCTACCAGCAGAGGGATGGGGCATCCCCGCATCCACTCCAGCCCTGGGGAGCATGGCTGCGTCCAGCTTCTCCCCGGTGGGCCATACCCTGGAGCTCCAACCAGACAGACAGGTAAAATCATAACACTTCTGGAGGCTTTTCCCATAAGTTCAGATGCTGGCTCAGTTCTCATTGTTTGATCCCGGACGAGCCACCAATGTTAGGATCCATGATCAAAGGAACGAGACTGACACAAAACAAAAATCAAGCAAAGTTTTATTTCGCGCCATGCATCAGAAACCAAACTGCATCAGAAACTAAACTGCATTAGAAACCAAACTGCATTAGAAACCAAACTGACCAGAAGGTTCCCGAGTCTTGCTGGGGACCACCACCTCCCAGTCGCTGGGGTCCCTCCTGGAGCCTCCCTGTTTCACCCTCACCATACCACAGACCCACTCCCGGCGTGGCTGCTCCGTTGGCTCCTGAGAGGCTGCTCCTGATGGTGGCACTCCCTGAGGCAGCGTGGATGCTTGCGTTGGCGCTGCTGATACTCTGACTCAGGGTGGCGTCGGTAGCAGCTCCTCTGCTGCTGCTGCTGCTCTGGGAGGTGCTGCTTGCGGTGGCGCCGCTGCCGCTGCTGCTCTGGGCTGTGCACAGGGCGACGCCACTCGTGTTACAGCTCGAGGTGGCGCCACTTCCGCTGCTGCTCTGGGCGAGGATGAAAAGGATGAGAACCCCGACGACACAGACTCTGCTCCACATGATGGCACTCCAACAAGGTCACTCCCCAGATGAGGCCACACACCGGACGAGGCCGCTTCCTCGATGAAGAGGCTGCTCTAGATTAGGACGCTCAAGGACAGGGCTGCATGCAAAGGAGGCTGCACCCTGGTATGACGCTGCTCTGGCGAGGCCGCTCTAGAACAGGCCACTCCAGCCCTTGGCTTTGGGAGGCTCTGCTCCCAATGACCCCAATGCTATCATTCCTATGACTACCCTAATGTCTCCCAAAGGCTATCCTAATGGCTATTCTAACTGCTATTCTAACTGCCATTCTAACTCCTACTACTTCTCCAATGGATATTCTAACTCCTCCTATTCCCCAACCGCTATTCTAAGTCCTCTCACTCCTCCAATGGCTATTCTAACATTACGTACTTTTCCAATGGCTATTCTAACTCCTCATACTTCTCCCCCCACACAGCCTCACAGACTAACCTTTATAGAGGTGGTTGAGAACGGTCAACACACAGGTGGCCAATGAGAATTCAACTCACCAAGGTTAATGTATGCGCCCCCACTAATTGGATACGGCTATCTGGCCTGGCCCGCCCCTATATCCGGGGTTTACCTTTCCTCTGGCTAATCAGGCCCCTACAAGGAGTACAAGCAGCCTCAGATGATGATCCAAGCCATACACATGTTCATGGTCCTCACACACTAACAGGAGGCTTCTGACCAGGAAAAGTGCCCCCGCCTTCTGAGGAAAGCTAAGAATTAACACCCCAACCATACAAAAGACATGTCTGGAGACTTCAACAGTGAGGACAAGAGTTCTTCTTGCATCTTAGAAATCGTGCCATAAATGCCTCCCAATCTTCCCAGCTGACCAAATATTAAAGGCAGACCCTACACCCTAGAAGCTTAGGCCCAGGACGGACTCATCTGTTTGGAGCTCACAGGAGCAAGCACGGAGCATGTTGGAAGAGAACGAATCCCCATGTGAAGCAATCTGAAAAGGCTTTCGTGCGAGTTTCAGGAATACAATGTGTATCTACAAAAGGTCTCTGTCTTCTCTGGATTCGAAATGTGCATTCTGTTATCTACCCTGAAGATAATTTCTTTAGGAAAAAGAGATCATGGAGTGCCCAAAGGCTGGCACTTGAGAGAGTCTCAGATGGGTGTGACTTGCCCTCTGGTGTTGTGTTGTGGCTGTCCACTTTCCTGTGGGCTCGTCCTCTGCAGAGATTCTCCTTGCCTTCCTTTCAGAGTGTTTGGTGTGTGGACCAAATATGTTGAGGTTAAGCTTCGTGGGTCTGGTGTCCCTGTGAAACGTGATTTTCAAACCCCTCCAGAAGACTTAAGGCCTGCTGAATTCTGTGGCTAGGTGAGAGGATGTGTGCAGGGCTTTTTTCTAGTCCCTTGCAGGATTTTCTGTTCTCCTGGGACTAAGCAACGTGGCCAGAAGAAGGCAACCCAACAGTGTTCCAGGTTTGGGATTCCGTGATTGAAGGTTGGGCAGCTAATGTCCTCATATCCTGCCTGTGGCCACTTCTCAGTCTTGATGCTGGCGGTCGTATAACCCTAGTATCTTTGACGGTCATCGATCATCTCCCCCAACACTGTCTATCAAAAATGGACACAGCAAAATAATAATCTTACCACAGTGTCAACAGGTATTGTCTCTGATCATGGTTTCCAGGCTGTCTACACCTGGTTGCTTGCTGGTGTCCTCTCCAGGAGATACACAGTCTTCTGAGTTCTAGAATGTTTGTCTGCAAAGCATGCTGATATTGAATCCCTGGGCCTCAAGACCATTGGGTTGCAAGAACTCGTGTAATTCAGACACTCTTCTTTTCTCCGGCAACAGCTTTGGTCAACATTCAAATTGTGGGTCCTATGTGTGCTCCGATCCCCTGGGCCTTTGACTTTGGCCATGGCTCCCTGCCCTCTGAAGCACCAACAATCCAATTCTCCCATAGGACCGCTCTACCCCCTTCTCCCATGGTCTCTGTGACTTCTTCTCTCTTTCGCTGTGGACTGGGATTTCTAGGCTTCAGGTCCATTTATGCCATGTTTACATTGATGTGGTCATCTTCTGGTTGTGCTGATGGGTGAAAACAAGCCTGGAGCTCCCAGACACTTCTACCATCTCCCTGTCCTCCAATTGCACTGCAGACTCTTATGGAGCCATCAGCAAGAAGGCATTCTTGCTCTTTGTGACATGTGGCAGAAAGGGAGAGAGCATTGGGATGTATCATATCTATCAATCACAGAAAGGCAACTACCATATGATTTCACTCACTCATGGAAGTAAAGAAACATGTGAAAAAGCAAGAAAAAGGGACTGGCCATTAGACTCTAACCAGGCACACAAAATTTGGTGTTTGTTCCAGGAAGGCTAGTCAGAATCTGCGTTTCTCAAAGTGGATCAAATGGGACATTCAATGCAGGAAATGTGGCCGAACGGAATGTAACGTGAGCTTCCACTGTGTTTGAATGTGAATTGTGATCTGGAATAGAGCAGCAGAGCACCTTCATATCTCTTAAAATATCATTTTTAGCATTTGTGAAACACACACACACACACACACACACACACACTTAAAAGAGTCCTACAGAATTTAGGGAGCAAGTGAGGAATAGCACTCATGGAAGCAAAATCCAGAGAAAATACCATAAAAAAAAATTAGAGAATCAAAGTAACAAACCGTCCAAACTGCATAATTTAAATCCTTACTTATCAAGAATTAATTAATTTATTAATGAATTAATTAATTAATTAAACAACCATAGCTAAAAGACCCCTAAACAGAAGTCTGCCAGCAAATCGAACACCGGAGTGAAAAGGAAAAATTCCAAGACACATATGCATTACCATGACAGGATCATGAGTCATACATAACTGACGTCTCAGGTAATGACTTTGAAGAAGCTTTTTAGGATATTGAAGCAGTCCTCAATCATCTCCCATCACACAGAAAACCAGGTTCAAATCAATTCCCAGGTCCACAATTCGAGACATTTAATGGTAATGTCGGCTTTTCTCATCTACTCCCAAAATGTAGGAAGAGGGAACACTGTAATGTACAATGTCCAAAGACCCAATTCAGATAAGGACCTTATAGGAAACCAATTGCATTCCATTTTAATCAGTAAGATAATAAAATTAGAATTCATTTCTCTTCTCTTTCTTTCTTCATCTAAATGTGAAACGGCCTGTTTTCTTTCTATTCAATATTTTTTCTTCTATTCGGCAAGCCAGCGTTTCATCCATCATTTGTTTTTTGACATAGTGTTCCCTAATTCTTTAATTGCATATACCACAAAGAGCTCATCCTCATATAATTCCACACCAGCTCCATACCCATTAACCAGTTCATACTTTATGGCAGGTATTATTCTCCTGTAACACTCAGCTTGTTCCCCAGAGCCTGAGTCTCTCCTGTTGCGTCTCCCTGTCTGATTTTTTCTCTTTCCGTTTTCCATTTCTGCTGCTCATGTCAATGTTATTCTTCATGGGCCACATATGAGTGACGTCATAGGATATTTCCCATGGTCTGCTTGCATTTACATTTGGAAATCATCTTCTTTATCATCATCTTCATATTCATCTTTATCCACTAGCCCTTAAAATGGTACCTCACCTCCTTCCACTGTGATGCTAGTGCGGCATGGCAAGCCATCGATGTTGGACGTTCATTTTCATCTGAATAAAGAGAGCTGCTCAACATGGATCTCCCCATTACTATGGTAGGTAGCATTAACTAATGAGGACAAGGAGTGCTGTCCAGGGCTCTTTCTTTCGGGGTAGCGATCATGCAGAGATTCACTGTCCATGAAGCCTTTGCAAAGGTGTTTAAGGTTATATCAGGTAGACAGAGACTTCATCCCTTAGGACTTGTGTTGCAGGACACTAGCAGATTAAGACAAGGACAGCACAATGCATTTCTGCCCTGGGAATTTTCCTGGAATGGTGACTTTCCTTCCCTTCTTCCTTCCCTCACCTTCCAAGCGGACCAAGCACCAAAGGCAGACCTTACACCCTAGAAACCATGGAGAACAGATGATAGGAATGGAACCTCTCACCCAAGGATATCAAACCTCCCTGAGACCTAATGGTAGCCAAGAGGCCTCGCCATTGATTGAGATTTCTAAAAATTGCAGTGGAAATAGGAACACCTTGCTCTCTCTGGAGAAATATTGGTCTAAAGAATGGAATGCAGAACATCGTTTTCTTTTCTCTTTGTATAGAATGTGGAAGTGGGAAAGAAACTGAAAAGACCCCCTGAGTTCATGATCAGGCTAACAGGGGTCTTTCTTGCTCCTTCCCAAGTCTTTCTATTTAAAGCCATAGGACTAATATGTCATGAGAATGGGATTGCTGCTTCAGTGAAGTCAGCTTCTGTGACGTCACAAAGTTCTGAGTTCTTAGCAACCACTCCTCACCAAAGTACGACTCATCACTTCACCTGGCTGAATTAGTTCTGGGTCAGCCAGGAGTATCAAAATCACTCCAAACCACTGGAGCCGCCTGGATATGTCCCCAAGACATTTTGTGGAGCGATTTGAGGTCACTTTCACCATGACCGAATTTGTAGTCATTGGCCATGACTGTCACCACCAACCCTCTGGACTCCTGAGAAGGGCAAGAAACCACAATTCTCCATGCTTACTCCTGTGAGCTCCAAACAGATGAGTCCATCCTGGGCCTCAGCTTCTAGGTTATAGGGTCTGCAATTAATGTTTCTACAGCTAGGAAAATTGGACGCATTTATGGCACGATTTCTGGATATGGAAGAAGAACTCCTGTCCTCACTGTTGAAGACTCCATACATGTTTTTGTATGGTTTCGGGTGTTAACTTGGAGCTTCCCTCGGAGGGCGAGGGTTGCTTTTCCTGGTCAGAAGCATCCTGAGAGTGTGTGAGGAACATGAACATGTGTAAGGCGTGGAGTTCCCAGTTTGAGGTTGCTTGTACTCCTGACTTTTCTGAGGTTCCGTCAGTAAGACGGAATTGTGGATTCTTGCAATTCTTAGGAGTCCAGAGGAGTGATGGTGACAGTCACGCCCAAAAACTACAAATTTGGTCATAGAAAAGGTGACCGCAAATCGCTTCACAAACTGTCTTGGGGAAGTACCCAGGCAGCTCAAGCGGTTTGGAGTGATTTTGATACTCCTGGCTGACCCAGAACTACTCCAGCCAGGTGAAGTGATGAGGCGTGGTTTGGTGAGGAGTAGTTGCTAGGACCTCAGAGATTTGTGATGTCACAGAAGCTGACTCCACTGAAGCAGCAATCCCATTCTATTGACATATTATTACTATGGCTTTAAATAGAAAGACTTGGGATGGAACAAGAAAGAGCCCTTTTAGCCTGATCATGAACTCATGTGGTCTTCTCTGTTTCTTTCCCACTTCCACTTTTTGTACAAAGAGAAAAGAAAACGATGTTCTGTATATAATTCTTTAGACAAACATTTCTCCAGAGAAAGCAAGGGGTTCCTATTTTCACTGCAATTTCTAGAGATGTAAAACAACAGCGAGGCTTCTTGGCTACCATTAGGTCTCTGGGAGGTTGGATAGCCTTGGGTGAGAGTGTCCATTCTTAGCTTCAGTTCAATATAGTTTCTCGGGTATAAGGTCTGCCTTTGGTGCATGGTCAGCTTGGAAGTTGAGGGAAGGAAGAAGAGAAGGAAAGTCAAAATTCCAGGAAAATTTCCAGGGCAGTGATGCATTGTGCTGTCCCTGTCCTAATCTGCTACTGTTCTGAAACACCATTCGCAAGGGATGAAGGCTCTGTCTACCTGACATTACCTTAAACACCGTTTTAAAGGCTTCATGGAGAGTGAAACACTGCATGATCGCTAAACCTAAAGAAAGAGCCCTGGTCAGCACTCCTTGTTATCATTAGTTAATGCTACATGCCATAGTCATGGGGAGAGACATGTTGAGCAACTCTCTTTATTCAGACGAAATGAACGACCAACATCGATGGCTTGCCATGCCCACTCTAGCATCACTGTGGAATGAGCCGAGATAACCTTTTAGGGGCTAGTGGATAAATACGATTATGAAGATGGTGATAAATAAGATGATTTGCAAATGAAAATGCAAGCAGAAAAAAGGGAAATATCCTATGGCTTCACTCATATGTGGTCCATGAGGAATACCATGGACATGTGTAGTAGTAAGGTAAAACGGAAGAAGAAGATGTCAGACAGGGAGACGCACCAGGAGAGAACAGGACTTTGGGGACCAAGCTGAGGGTTTGGGTTACAGGAGGATAAGACCTGCCATAAAGAGGGAACTCTTTAATGGGTATGGAGGTGGTGTGGCAGTATATGAGGTAGAGCCCTTGGTGGTATATGCAATTAAAGAATCAGGGAACACTATGTCAAAATATGTAGGATGGATGAAAGGCTGGCATGCCGAATATAAGAAAAAATAGTGAATAGAAAGCAAAACAGGCTGTTTCACATCGAGATGAAGAAAGAAAGAGAAGAGAAATGAATTCTAGTTTTATTATCTTACTGATTAAAATTGTATGCAATTGGTTTCCTATAGGTTCCTCATCTGAATTGGGTCTTTGGACATTGTAAATCAGAGTCTGCCCTCTTCCTATATTTTGGGAATAGATGAGATAATCCGACATTACCATTAAATGTCTCGAATTGTGAACCAGGGAATTGATTTGAAACTGGCTTTCAGTGTATTGGGAGATGTTTGAAGACTGCTTCAAAAGCCTCAAAGGCTGCTTCAAAGTCATTACCTGAGATGACAGATATATGTGACTCATGATCTTGTCGTGGTAGTGCATAAGTGTCTTGGAATTTTTACTTTTCTCTCCGGTATTGGATTTGCTGACAGACGTCTGTGTAGTGGTCTTTTAAGTATGGTTGTTTAGTTAATTAATTAATTAATTGATTGATTAACAAACTACCCAAACTGAATAAGTTAACTCCTAAACTATCAAGAATTAATTAATTTTACCAAACTGGATAAGTTAACTCCTAAACTATCAAGAATTAATTTTAATTCTTGATAGGTTAGGAGTTAACTTATCCAGTTTGGGCAGTTTGTTACTTTGACTCTCTAAGATTTTATTTTTTATGGTATTTTCTCTGAATTTCGATTCCTTGAGTGCTATTCCTAACTTGCTCCCTAACTTTTGTGGGACTCATTTAACTGTGTGTGTGTGTGTGTGTGTGTGTGTGTGTGTGTGTGTGTGTGTGTGTGTGTTTATGTGTGTGTGTGTTTCTCAATACGCTAAAAATGATATTTTAAGAGATATGAAGCTGCTCTATTCCAAATCACAATTCAACTTAAAACACAGTGGAAACTCACCTTACATCCCGTTCGGCCACATTTCCTGCATTGAATGTCGAATTTGATCCACTTTAAGAAAGGCAGATTTTGACGACCCTGCCTCGAACAAACACCAAATTTTGTGTGCCTGGTTAGAGTCTATATGCTTGTCAATTTTTCTTGCTTTTTCACATATTTCTTTACTCCCATGACTGAGTGAATTTGCATGGTAGTTTTCTTTCTGTGACTGACTGATATGAGAGAGCTCAATGCACTCTCCCGTTCTGCCACATGTCACAAGGAACAGGAACGCCTTCTTGCTTATAGCTCCATAAGAGTCCGCAGTGCATTTGGAGAACAGGGAGATGGTAGAAGTGTCTGGGAGCTCCAGGCCTGTCTTCAGCCATCAGCAAAACTAGAAGATGACCACATCATTGTAAACATGGCATAATTGGACCTGAAGCCTAGAAATCACACTCCACAGCGAAAGAGAGACGAAGTCACAGAGACCATGGGAGAAGGCTGTAGACAGGGCTTATGGGAGAATTGGACGGTTGGTGCTTCAGAGTGTAGGGAGCCATGACCAAAGTCAAAGGCGCAGGGGTGAGTAACACACTTAGAACACAAAATATGATTGTTGACCCATAGGTGTTGGCGGTGAAAAGGAGAGTGTCTGTATGACATTAGATCTTGAAACCCAAGGGTCTTGAGGCCCAGGGATTCCAGATAAGCATGCTTTGCAGACAGAGACTCCAGAGAACACTGTGTAATTCCTGGAGAGGTCACCAGCAAGTAACCAGGTGCAGACATCCTGGAAACCATGATCAGAGACAATACCTGTTGACACCGTGGTAAGATTATTATTTCTTTGTGTGTATTGGTGATGGACAGTGTTGGTGGAGATGGCTCGATGGTCGCCAAAGATACTTGCACTCTACAACAGCCAGCATCAAGACTGAGAAGTGGCCACAGGCAGGACAGTGAGGACATTAGTTGCACAACTTGCAATCACGGATACACAAACCTGGAACACTGTTGGGACTGCCTTCTTCAGGCCACATTGCTTAGTCCCAGGAGAACAGAAAATCCTGCGTGGGGACTAGAAGAAAGCCCAGACCACATCCACTCACCTGGCCACAGAGTTCAGCAGGCCTTAAATTTTGTGGAGAGGGTTGAAAGTCAGGTTTCACAGGCACACCATGTTTGGCCCAGACACCAAACACTCTTAATGGAAGGCCAAGAGAGCCTCTGCAGAGGACAAGCCCAGAAGAGAATGGACAGTCACAACACAACCCCAGAGGGCATGTCACACACACCTGAGAATCTCTCAATGCTCAGCCTTTGGGCACTCCATGAGCTTTTCTTCCTAAAGAAATTATCTTCAGGGTATATAAAAGAAGTTGCATTTTGAATACAGAGAAGACAGAGACTTTTTTAGATTCACGTTGTCTTCCTGAAACTGGCCCAAAAGCCTTTTCTGATGGCTTCACATGGGGATTGATTCTCTTCCAACATACTCCGTGCTTGCTACTGTGAGCTCCAAACAGATGAGTCCATCCTAGGCCTAAGCTTCTAGGGTGTAGGGTCTGCCTTTAATGTTTGCTCAGCTGCGAAAATTGGGAGGCATTTATGGCACGATTCCTGGAGATGCAAGAAGAACTCATGTCCTCACTGTTGAAGCCTCAAGACAGGTCTTGGTATTGTTGCGGGTGTTAATTCGAAGCTTTCCTGGAAGCGGGGGGTGCTTTTCCTGCTCAGTAGCATCCTGATAGGGTGTGAGGAACATGAACATGTGTATGGCGTGGAGTTCCCCTTGTGAGGCTGCTTGTACTCCTGACACATTCTTGATCTTATGTAAGTTGGAATTGTGGATTCTTGCCCTTCTCAGGAGTCCAGAGGGGTGGAGTGAGAGTCACGGCCAAAGACTACAAATTTTGCCATGGAGACAGTAACCCCAAATCGCTCCACAAACAGTCTTGTGAAATACCCAGGAGGTTCCAGCAGTTTAGAGTGATTTTTATACTCCTGGCTGACCCAGAACTACTCCAGCCAAGTGAAGTGATGAGGCGTGGTTTGGTGAGGGGTGGTTGCTAGGACCTCAGAGATTTGTGATGTCACAGAAGCTGACTTCACTGAATCAGCTTGATTCAGCTTGATTGAAGCAGCAATCCCAATCTCATGACTTAGGAGTCCTATGGCTTTAAGGAGAAAGTCCTGGGAAGGAACAAGAAAGAGCCCTGTTAGCCTGATCATTAACTCAGGTGGTCTTTTCTGTTTCTTTCCCACTTCCACTTTCTATACGAAGAGAAAAGAAAACGATGTTCTGTATACCATTCTTTAGACCAACATTTCTCCAGAGAGAGCAAGGTGTTCCTATTTCCACAGAAATTTCTAGAGATCTCAATCAACAGCGAGGCCTCTTGGCTACCATTAGGTCCCGGGGAGGTTGGATATCCTTGGGTGAGAGGGTCCATTCTTAGTTTCTGTTCCCTATGATTTCTCGGGTGTATGGTCTGCCTTTGGTGCTTGGTCAGCTTGGAAGGAGAGGGAATGAAGAAGGGAAGGAAAGTCACAATTCCAGGAAAATTGCCAGGGCAGGGAAGCGTTGTGCTGTCCATATCCTTATCTGCTAGTGTCCTGAAACACCAGTCCCAAGGGATGAACTCTCTCTCTACCTGACATTACCTTAAACACCGTTGCACAGGTTTCATGGAGAGTGAAATTCTACATGATCGCTACACGTAAAGAGCCCTGGTCAGCACTCCTTGTCATCATTAGTTAACGCTACATGACGTCGTCTTGGGGAGAGCCATGTTGAGCAACTCTCTTTATTCAGATGAAAATGAAGGGCCAATATTGATGGCTTGCCATTCCCAATCCAGCATCAGTGTGGAAGGACCAGAGATACCTTTTTAAGGCCTAGTGGATAAAGATGATTATGGAGATGATGATAAAGAAGATGATTTGCAAATGAAAATGCAAGCAGACCAAGGGAAATATCCTATGGCTTCACTCCTATGTGGCCCATGAGGAATACCATGGACATGAGTAGTAGTAAGGGAAAACAGAAGGAGAAGAAGTCAGACAGGGAGACGCACCAGGGCTGACTCAGGACTTTGGGGACCAAGCTGAGGGTTACAGGAATATAAGATGCCATAAAGAGGGAACTGGATATTGGGTAAGGAGGTGGTGTGGCAGTATATGAGGATGAGTACTTGTTGATATACGCAATTAAAGAATCAATGAATACTATGTCAAAAAACGAAGGATGGATGAAAGGCTCGCTTGCCGAATATTAGAAAATATATTGAATAGTAAGCAAACAGGTCATTTCACATGGAGATGAAGAAATAAATAGAAGAGAAAGGAATTCTAGTTTTATTATCTTACTGATTAAAATGGTATGCAATTGGTTTCTTATAAGGTCCTTATGTGAATTGGGTCTTTGGACATTGTAAATTAGAGTGTTCCCTCTTCCTACATTTTGGAAATAGATAGGAAAAGCCGACATTACCATTAAATGTCTCGAATTGTGGACCAGGGAATTGATTTGAACCTGGCTTTCTGTGTGTTGGGAGTTGTTTGAGGACTGCTTCAAAAGCCTCAAAAGCTGATTCAAAAGTCATTACCTGAGACGTGAGATATGACTGACCTTTGATCTTGTCATGGTAGTTCGTATGAGTCTTGGAATTTGTCCTTTTCTCTCCGGTATTGGATTTGCTGGCAGACTTCTCTGTAGGGATCTTTTAGGTAATGTTGTTTAAATAATTATTTAATTATTTAACTAATTATTGATAGGTAAGGAGATAACTTATCCAGTTTAGACGGTTTGTGACATTGATTCTGTAAGCTTTTGTTTTTTATGGTATTTTCTCTGAATTTTGATTCTATGAGTGCTATTCCTCACTTGCACCCTAACTTCTGAGGAACGCCTTTAAGAGAGAGAGAGAGAGTGTGTGTGTGTGTTTGTGTGTGTGTGTGCCTGTTTCACAAAACGCTAAAAATGATATTTTAAGAGATATGAAGCTGCACTATTCCAGATCACAATTCACCTTCTAAAGCAGTGGAAACTCACTTTACATACTGTTCGGACAAATTTCCTGCATTGAATGTCCCATTTGACCCACTTTTAGAAACGCAGATTCTGACTACCCTGACTGGAACAAACACCAATTTTTGTGTGCCTGGTTAGAGTCTAATTTCCTGTCCCTCTTTCTTGATTTTTCACATGTTTGTTTGCTTCCATGAGTGAGTGAAATCATATGGGAGTTGTCTTTTTGTGACTGACAGATATGACACACCCCAATGTTCTCTCTCGTTCTGCCACATGTCACAAGGAGCAAGAATACCTTCTTGCTTAGTGCTCCATAAGAGTCGGCAGTGCATTTGGAGTACAGGGAGATGGTAGAAGTGTCTGGGAGTTGTAGGCCTGTCTTCAGCCATCAGCACCACCAGAAGATGACCATATCAATGTAAACATGGCATAAATTGACCTGACCCTAGAAATCACACTCCACAGCGAAAGAGAGAAGAAGTCACAGAGACCATGGGAGAAGGGTATAGACAAGGCTTATGGGAGAATTGGACAGTTGGTGCTTCAGAGGGCAGGGAAGAATGTCGAAGACAAAGGCCCAGGGGAGAGGAGCACACTTAGAAACCACAATTTGAATGTTGACCCATAGGTGTTGGCGGAGAAAAGGAGAGTGTCTGAAGGACACGAGTTCTTGCAGCCCAAGGGCTTGAGGCCGGCGGATTCCAGATCAGAATGATTTGCGGACATAGACTCCAGAGAACACTGTGTATCTCCTGGAGAGGACACCAGCAAGCAACCAGGTGCAGACAGCCTGGAACCATGATCAGAGACAATACCTGTTGACACCGTGGTAAGATTATTATTTCTTTGAGTGCATTGGTGATGGGCAGTGTTTGTGGAGGTACCTCGATGGGCACCAAAGATACTTGGGCTCTACGACCACCAGCATCAAGACTGAGAAGTGGCCACAGGCAGGAAGGTGAGGACATTGGCTGCCCAAACTGCAATCACGGATTCCCAAACTTGGAACACTGTTGGGACTGCCTTATTCAGGCCATGTTGCTTAAACCCAGGAGAACAGAAAATCCTGCAGGGGACTAGACAAAAGCCCTGCCCACATCTTCTCATCTTGGCCACAGAATTCAGCACACCTTAAGTTTTGTGGAGAGAGTTGAAAGTCACGTTTCACAGGCACACCAGACCCACGAAGCTTAACCTCACCATTTTTGTCCCAGACACCACACACTCTGAATGGAAGGCATGGAGAGCCTCCACAGTGGACGACCCCACAGGAGTGTGGACAGCCAGAACACAAACTCAGAGAGCATTTCACACACACCTGAGAATCTGTCATGTGCCAGCCCTGCGCAATCCATGAGCTCTTCTTCCAAAGAAATTATATTCAGGGTAGATAACTGATGGCGCGTTTCAAATACAAAGAAGAAAGAGACCTTTTGTAGATTCACGTTGTAATCCTGAAACTGGCCGGAAAGCCTTTTCCGTTGGCTTCACATGGGGATTGGTTCTCTTCCAACATGCTCCGTGCTTCCTCCTGTGAGCTCCAAACAGATGAGTCCTTCCTGGGCCTAAGCTTCTAGGGTATAGGGTCTGCCTTTAATGTTTGGTTAGCTGGGAATATTGGGAGGCATTTATGGCACGATTTCTGGAGATGCAAGAAGAACTCGTGTCCTCACTGTTGAAGACTCCAGACAGGTTTTTGGTATGGTTGCAGGTGTTAACTCGGAGCTTTCCTCGCAGGGCGCGGGGCGCTTTTCCTGGTCAGAAGCTTCCTGATAGGGTGTGAGAACCATGAACATGTGTATGGCGTGGAGTTCCCCGTGTGAGGCTGCTTCTACTCCTGACTCTTTCTTGACCTTATGTGAATAAGTTGGAATTGTGGATTCTTGCCCTTCTCAGGAGTCCAGAGGATTGGTGGTGACAGTCACGGCCAAAGACTACAAATTCGGCCATGGAGACGGTGACCCCAAATCGCTCCACAAACTGTCTTGGGAAATACCAGGAGGCTCCAGCGGTTTGGAGTGATTTTGATACTCCTGGCTGACCCAGAACTACTCCAGCCATGTGAAGTGATGAGTCGTGGATTGGTGAAGAGTCGTTGCTATGAACTCAGAATTTTGTGACGTCACAGAAGCTGACTTCACTGAAGCAGCAATCAAATTCTCATAACATAAGAGTCCTATGGCTTTAAGTAGAAAGACCTGGGAAGGAACAAGACAGAGCCCTGTTAGAGATACAGAAGGACACTACATAATTCTTAAAGGGACTATCCGCCAAGATGATCTAACAGTTTTGAATATCTATGCCCCCAATATGGGAGCACCCAATTACATAAGAAAACTATTAATCAAGATAAAGAGTCATATTGATATTAAAACAATAATAGTAGGAGATCTTAATACGCCTCTCTCAGAAATAGACAGATCATCGAAGCAGAAAATTAATAAAGAAATAAGAGCATTGAATGAAACATTGGACCAGATGGACCTCATCGATGTATGCAGAACATTCCACCCTAAAACAACAAAATACTCATTCTTCTCGAGTGCACATGGAACCTTCTCCAGAATAGACCACATACTGAGTCACCAAGCAGGACTCAACTGATACCAAAAGGCTGACATTATTCCCTGCATATTCTCAGTTCACAATGCTTTGAAACTGGAACTCAATCACAAGGAAAAGTTCAGAAGGAACTCAAACACCTGGAAGCATTCTTGCTTAAGAATGCTTGGATCAACCAGGAGATCAAAGATGAACTTAAACAATTCATGGAAACCAATGAGAATGTAGACACTTCGGTTCAATACCTATGGGAGACAATGTGGTACTGCCCTAAAAACAGACACATAGAGCAGTGGAACAGAGTGGAGAGCCCAGATATGGACCCTCAACTCTATGGTGAAATAATCTTCGACAAAACAGGAAAAAATATTCAATGGAAAATAGACAGTCTTTTCAATCATTGGTGCTGGGAAAACTGGACAGCGATATGTAGAAGAATGAAACTCGACCATTCTCTTACACCGTACACAAAGATAAACTCGAAATGGATAAAAGACCTCAACGTGAGACAGGAATCCATCAGAATCATAGAGGAGAACATAGGCAGTAACCTCTTCGATATCAGCCACAGCAACTTCTTTCAAGATATGTCTCCAAAGGCCAAGGAAACAAAGCAAAAATGAACTTTTGGGACTTCATCAAGATCAAAAGCTTCTGCACAGCAAAGGAAACAGTCAAGAAAACAAAAAGGCAACCCATGGAATGGGAGAAGATATTTTCAAATGACAGTACAGATAAAATGTTGATATCCAGGATCTATAAAGAACTTCTCAAACTCAACACACACAAAACAGCTAATCATATCGAAAAATGGGCAGAAGATATGAACAGACACTTCTCCAATGAAGACATACAAATGGCTATCAGACACATGAAAACAAATGTTCATCATCACTTGCCATCAGGGAGATTCAAACTAAAACAACACTGAGAGGGGCGCCTGGGTGGCTCAGTGGGTTAAGCCGCTGCCTTCGGCTCGGGTCATGATCTCAGGGTCCTGGGATCGAGTCCCACATCGGGCTCTCTGCTCTCTGCTTGGCAGGGAGCCTGCTTCCCTCTCTCTTTCTCTCTTCCTGCCTCTCTGCCTACTTGTGATCTCTCTCTCTCTCTCGCTATCAAATAAATAAATAAAATCTTAAAAAAAAACTTGTAAACAAACAAAAAAAACAACAACAACAACACTGAGATACCACATGACACCAGTTAGAAAGGCCAAAATTAGCAAGACAGGAAACAACGTGTGTTGGAGAGGATGTGGAGAAAGGGGAACCCTCTTACCCTGTTGGTGGGATTGCAAGTTAGTGCGGCCACTTTGGAGAACAGTGTGGAGACTCATGAAGAAATTAAGAATAGAGCTTCCCTATGACCCTACAATTGCACTGCTGGGTATTTACCCCAAAGATACAGATGTAGTGAAAAGAAGGGCCATCTGTACCCCAATGTTTATTGCACCAATGGCTACGGTCGCCAAACCGTGGAAAGAACCAAGGTGCCCATCAACGGATGAATGGATAAGGAAGATGTGGTACATATACACAATGGAGTATTATGCCTCCATCAGAAAGGATGAATACCCTACTTTTGTAGCAACATGGACGGGACTGGAAGAAATTATGCTGAGCGAAATAAGTCAAGCAGAGAGAGTCAAGTATCATATGGTCTCACTTATTTGTGGAGCATAACAAATACCATGGAGGACAAGGGGAGATAGAGAGGAGAGGGAGTTGAGTGAAACTGGAAGGTGAGATGAACCATGAGAGACTATGGACACTGAAAAACAACCAGAGGGGTTTGAAAGGACGGTGGGGGGGTGGTGGGAGGTTGAGGAACCCCGTGGTGGGTAATAGGGAGGGCACATACTGCATGGAGCACTGGGTATGATGCCAAAACAATGAACACTGTTATGCTGTAAATAAACAAATAAACGAATAAAAAAAGAAAAAGAAAAAAGAAAGAGCCCTGTTAGCCTGATCATGAACTCAGGTGGCCTTTTCTGTTTCTTTCCCACTTCCACTTTCTAGACAAAGAGAAAAGAAAACAATGTTCTGTATACCATTATTTAGACCAACATTTCTCCAGAGAGAGCAAGGTGTTCTTATTTCCACTGCAATTTCTAGAGATCTCAATCAACAGCGAGGCCTCTTGGCAACCATTAGGTCTCAGGGAGGCTAGATATCCTTGGGTGAGAGGGTCCATTCTTAGTATCTGTTCCCTATGGTTTCTCGGGTGTGCGGTCTGCCTTTGGTGCTTGCCATAAAGAGGGAACTGGATAATGGGTATGGAGGTGGTGTGGCATTATATGAGGATGAGCACTTGTTGATATACGCAATTAAAGAATCAAGGAATACTATGTCAATAAACGTAGGATGGATGAAAGGCTCACTTGCTGAATATAAGAAAATATATTAAATAGTAAACAAACAGGTCGTTTCACGTGGAGATGAAGAAAGAAAGAGAAGAGAAAGGAATTTTAGTTTTATTATCTTACTGATTAAAATGGTATGCTATTGGTTTCCTATAAGGTCCTTATGTGAATTGGGTCTTTGGACATTGTAAATTAGAGTGTTCCCTCTTCCTACATTTTGGAAATAGATGAAAAAAGCCAACATTACCATTAAATGTCTCAAATTGTGGTGGAGGGAATTGATTTGAAACTGGCTTTCTGTGTGTTGGGAGATGTTTGAGGACCGCTTCAAAATTCTCAAAAGCTGCTTCAAAAGTCATTACCTGAGATGTCAGATATGTATGACATTGATCTTGTCATGGTAGTGCATATGTGTCGAGAAATTTATCCTTTTCTCTCCGGTATTGGATTTGCTGGCAGACTTCTCTATAGGGGTCTTTTAGGTAATGTTGTTTAAATAATTAGTTAATTAATTAACTAATTCTTGATAGGTAAGGAGTTAACTTATCCAGTTTGGACGGTTTGCTACTTTTATTCTGTAAGCTTTTTTTTATGATAGTGTCTCTGAATTTTGATTCCATGAGTGCTATTCCTCATTTGCTCCCTAACTTCTGAGGGACTCCTTTAAGATAGAGTGTGTGTGTGTGTGTGTGTGTGTGTGTGTGTGTGTGTGTGTGTGTTTGGGTGTGTCTGTTTCACAAAACGCTAAAAATGCTATATTAAGAGATATGAAGCTGCTCTATTCCAGATCACAATTCACCTTCTAAAACAGTGGAAACTCACGTTACATACCGTCGGGCAAATTTCCTGCATTGAATGTCCCATTCGATCCACTTTTAGAAAGACAGATTCTGAATACCCTGGCTGGAACAAACACCAAATTTTGGGGGCCTGGTTAGAATCTAATTGCCTGTCCCTCTATCTTGATTTTATACATATTTCTTTGCTTCCATGAGTGAGTGAAATCGTATGGGAGTTGTCTTTTTCTAACTGACAGATATGACAGAGCCCAATGCTCCCTCCCTTTCTGCCACATGTCAGAGGAGCAAGAATGCCTTCTTGCTTATGGCTCCATAAGTGTCCGCAGTGCATTTGGAGTACAGGGAGATGGTAGAAGTGCCTGGGAGCTCGAGGCCTGTCTTCAGCCATCAGCACCACCAGAAGATGACCATATCAATGTAAACATGGCATAAATGGACCTGACCCTAGAAATCACACTCCACAGCGAAATAGAGAAGAAGTCAGAGACCATGGGAGAAGGGTGTAGACAGGGCTCATGGGAGAAATGGACGGTTGGTGCTTCAGAGGGCAGGGAGGCATGTCTGAAGCCAAAGGCCCAGGGGTGAGGAGGACACTTAGAACCCACAATTTGAATGTTGACCCATAGCTGTTGGCGGAGTAAAGGAGAGTGTCTGAAGGACATGAGTTCTTGCAACCCAAGGACTTGAGGCCGGCGGATTCCAGATCAGAATGATTTGCGAACATAAACTCCAGAGAACACTGTGTATCTCCTGGAGAGGACACCAGCAAGCAACCAGGTGCAGACAGCCTGCAACCATGATCAGAGACAATACCTTTTGACACCGTGGTAAGATTATTATTTCTTTGGGTGCATTGGTGAAGGGCAGTGTTTGTGGAGGTGCTTCTATGGGCGCCAAAGATACTTGGGCTCTACGACCGCCAGCATCAAGACGGAGAAGTGGCCACAGGTAGGACGGTGAGGACATTAGATACCCAACATGCAATCACGGATTCCCAAACTTGGAACACTGTTGGGACTGCCTTCTTCAGGCCATGTTGCTTAGTCCCAGGAGAACAGAAAATCCTGCAGGGGACTAGAAGAAAGCCCTACCACATATTCTCATCTTGTTCACAGAATTCAGCAGGCCTTACATTTTGTGAAGTGGGTTGAAAGTCATGTTTCACAGGCACACCAGACCCACGAAGCTTAACCTCACCATTTTTGTCTCAGACACCACACACTCTGAATGGATGTCATGGAGAGCCTTCACAGAGGACGAGCCCATAGGTGTGTGGACAGCCAGAACACAACCCCAGAGGGCATGTCACACACATCAGAGACTCTCTCAAGTGCCAGCCCTGCGTACTCCATGAGCTCTTCTTCCTAAGAAATTATCTTCAGGGTAGATAACTGAAGGCGTGTTTCAAATACAGAGAAGACAAGGACCTTTTGTAGATTCAGGTTGTATTCCTGAAACTGGCCCAAAAGCCTTTTCAGATGGATTCACATGGGCATTCGTTCTCTTCCAACATGCTCCGTGCTTGCTCCTGTGAGCTCCAAACAGATGAGTCCGTCCTGGGCTTAAGCTTCTAGGGTATGCCTTTAATGATTGTTGACCTGGGAATATTGGTAGGCATTTATGGCACGATTTCTGCAGATGCAAGAAGAACACGTGTCCTCACTGTTGAAGACCCCAGACATGTGTTTGGTATGGTTGCGGGTGTTAAATTGGAGCTTTCTTTGGAGGGGGGGGCGCTTTTCCTGGTCAGAAGCATCAGGATAGGGTGTGAGGACCATGAATGTGTTTATGGCGTGGAGTTCCCCGTGTGAGGCTGCTTGTACTCCTGACTGTTTCTTGACCTTACGTGGGTAAGATGAAATTGTAGATTCCTACCACTCTCAGGAGTCCAGAGGGGTGGTGGTGACAGTCCCGGCCAAAGACCAGAAATTCGGAAATGGAGAAGGTGACCACAAATCGCTTCACGCACTCTCTTGGTGAAATACCCAGGCGGCTCCAGCGGTTTTGGGTGATTTTTCTACTAACGGCTGACCCAGAACTACTCCAGCCAGGTGAAGTGATGAGGCGTGGTTTGGTGAGGAGTGGTGGTTAGGACCTCAGAGCTTTGTGACATCACAAAAGCTGACTTCACTGAAGCAGCAATCCCATCCTCATGACATATGGGTCCTATGGCTTCATGTAGAAATTTCTGGGAAGGAAAAGGAAAGAGACCTGTTAGCCTGTACATGATCTCAGGTGGTCTTTTCTGTTTCATTCCCACTTGCACTTTCTATACAAAGTGAAAAGAAAACGATGTTCTGTATATCATTCTTTAGACCCACATTACTCCAGAGAGAGCAAGGTGTTCCTATTTCCACTGCAATTTCTAGAGATTTCAATCAACAGCGAGACCTCTTGGCTACGACTAGGTCTCCAGGAGGTTGGATATCCTTGGGTGAGAGGGTCCATTCTTAGCTTCTGTTCCCTATGGTTTCTCGGGTGTAAAGTCTGCCTTTGGTGCTTGGTCAGCATGGAAGTTGAGGGAAGGAAGAAGGGAAGGAAAGTCACCATTCCAGGAAAATTGCCAAGGCAGGGATGGGTTGTGCTTTCCGTGTCCTTAACTCCTATTGTCCTGAAACACCAGTCCTAAGGGAAGAAGGCTCTGTCTACCTGACATTACCTTAAACACCGTCGCAAAGGCTTCATGGAGAGTGAAATTCTGCATGATCTCCACCCCTAAAGAAAGAGCCCTAATCAGCACTCCTTGACACCATTAGTTATTGCTCCATGCCATAGTCATGGGGAGAGCCATGTTGAGCAACTCTCTTTATTCAGATGAAAATGAACGGCCAATATTGATGGCGTGCGATGCCCCCTCTAACATCACAGTGGAAGGAGCCGAGATACCGTTTTTAAGGGCTAGTGGATAAAGTTGATTATGAAGATGATGATAAAGAAGATGATTTCCAAATGAAAATGCAAGCAGACCAAGGGAAATATCCTATGGCTTCACTCCTATGTGGCCCATGAGGAATACCATGGACATGAGTAGTAGGAAGGAAAAATGGAAGGAGAAGAATTCAGACAGGGATACGCACCAGGAGTGACTCGGGCTCTGGGGACCAACTTGAGTGTTACAGGAGGATAGGACATGCCATAAAAAGGGAAGTAGTTAATGGGTAGTGAGGTGGTGTGGCATTATATTAGGTTGAGCACATGGTGGTATATGCAATTAAAGAATCAGGGAACACTATGTCAAAAACTTCCGATGGATGAAATTCTGGCTTGGCGAATATAAGAATAAATAGTGAATAGAAAGCAAAACAGGCTGTTTCACATTTAGAAGAAGAAAGAAAGAGAAGAGAAATGAATTCTAGTTTTATTATCTTACTGATTAAATTGTATGCAATAGGTTTCCTAAAAGGTCCATATGTGAATTGGTTCTTTGGACATTGTAAATTGAGTGTTCCCTCTTCCTACATTTTGGGAATAGATGAGAAAAGCTGACATTACCATTAAATGTCTCGAATCGTGGACCAGGGAATTGATTTGAACCTGGCTTTCTGTGTGTTGGGAGGTGTTTGAGGACTGCTTCAAAAGACTCAAAAGCTGCTTCAAAATCATTACCTGAGACGTCAGATATGTATGACTCAACGTCTTGTCATGGTAGTGCGTATGTGACTTGGAATTGATCCTTTTCTCTCTGGTATTGTATTTGCTGGCATTCTTGTGTGGAGGGGTCTTTTAGGTAAGGTTGTTTAATTAATTAATTAATTAATTCTTTATAGGTAAGGAGTTAACTTATCCAGGTTGACACGTTGTTACTTTGATTCTCTAAGCTTTTGTTTTATTATGATATTTTCTCTGAATGTTCCTTCCAAGAGTGCTATATATCACTTGCTCCCTAACTTCTCTGGGACCCTTTTAAGTGTGTGTGGTGTGTGTGTGTGTGTGTTTCACAAAACGCTGAAATTTATATTTTAAGAGATATGAAGCTGCTCTATTCCAGATCACATTTCACCTTCAAACACAGTGGAAACTCACTTTACACCCCATTTGGCCACAAATCCTGCATTGAATGTCCCATTTGATCCACTTTTTGAAAGGCAGTTTCTGACTAGCCTGCCTGGAACAAATAACAAATTTTGTGTCCCTGGTTAGAGTCTAATTGCCTGTCCCTTTTTCTTGCTTTTTCACATATTTCTTTACTTCCATGAGTGAGTGAAATCGTATGGTCGTTGTCTTTCTGTAACAGACAGATATGACACAGCCCAATGCTCTCTCCCTTTCTGCCACGTGTCACAAGGAACAAGAATGCCTTCTTGCTTATGGCTCCATAAGAGACCACAGTGCATCTGGAAGACAGTGAGACTGTAAAAGTGGGAGAATTGGACGTTTGGTGCTTCAGAGGGCATGGAGGCATGTCAGAAGACAAAGGCCCAGTGGAGAGGAGCACACTTAGAACCCACAATTTGAATGTTGACCAAAGCTGTTGGTGGAGAGAAGGAGAGTGTCTGAAGGACACGAGTTCTTGCAACCCAAGGACTTGAGGCCCGGGGATTCCAGATCAGCATACATTGCACACATAGATTCCAGAGAACATTCTGTATCTCCTGGAGAGGACACCAGCAAGCAACCATGCGCAGACAGCATGGAAACCATGATCAGAGACAATACCTCTTGACTCCGTGGTAAGATTATTATTTTTTGGGTGCATTCTTGATGGTCAGTGTCGGTGGAGATGCTTTGATGGGCGCCAAAGATACTTGGGCTCTACTACCGCCAACATCAAGACTGAGAATTGGCCACAGGAAGAACGGTGAGGACATTAGATGCTCAGAATGCAATCACGGATTCCCAAACCTGGAACACTGTTAGGACTTCCTTATTCAGGCCACGTTGCTTAGTCCATGGAGAACAGAAAATCCTGCAGGGGACTAGATTAAATCCCTGCCCATATCTTCTCACCTGGCCACAGAATTCAGCAAACCTTAAGTTTTTTGGAGTGGGCTGAAAGTCACGTTCATAGGCACACCAGACTCACGAAGCTTAACCTCACCATACTTGGCCCAGACACCACACACTCTGAATGGGAGGCAAGGACAGGCTCTGCAGAGGACGAGCCCACAGCAGATTGGACAGCCACAACACAACGTCAGAAGACATATCACACACACCTGAGACTTTATCAAGTGCCAGCATTTGGGCACACCATGAGCTCTTCTTCCTAAAAAAATTAACTGCAGGGTAGATAACAGATGGCACGTTTCGAATACATAGAAGACAGAGACCTTTTGAAGATTCATGTTGTATTCCTGAAACTTGCGTGAAAGCCCTTTCAGATGGTTTCCCATGGGTACTGGTTGTCTTCCAACATGCTTCTTGCTTGCTCCTGTGAGCTCCAAACACATGAGTCCGTCCTGGGCCTAAGCTTCTTGGTGTAGGGTCTGCCTTTAATATTTGGTCATCTGGGAAAATAGGGAGACATTTTTGGCATGAATTCTGGAGATGCAAGAAGAACTCGTGTCCTCACAGATGAAGACTCCAGCCAGGTCTTTGGTAAGGTTGCGGGTGTTAACTCTGAGCTTTGCTCGGAGTGGGGGTGGGCGCTTTTCCTGGTCAGAAGCATCCTGATAGGGTGTGAGGACCATGAACATGTGTTTGGAGTGGAGTTCCCCGTGTGAGTCTGCTTGTACTCCTGACTCTTTCTTGACCTTCGGTGGGTAAGATGGAATTTTGGATTCTTGCCCCTCTCAGGAGTCCAGAGGGTTGTTGGTGACAGTCCCGGCCAAAGACTACAAATTCGGACTGGAGAAGATGACCGCAAATCGCTTCACACACACAGTCTTGGGGAAATACCCAGGCGACTCCAGCGGTTTGGAGTGCTTTTGATACTGTTGGCTAACCCAGAACAACTCCAGCCGGGTGAAGTAATGAAGCATAGTTTGGTGAGGAGTGGTTGCTAGGACCTCAGAGCTTTGTGATGTCACAGAAGCTGACTTCACTGAAGCAGCAATCCCATTCTTATGACATATGAGTCCTATGGCTTTAAGTAGAAAGACCTGGTGAGGAACAAGAAAGAGCCCTGTTAGCCTGATCATGAACTCAGGTGCTCTTTTCTGTTTCTTTCCCACTTCCACGTTCTACACAAAGAGAAAAGAAAACGATGTTCTGTATACCATTTTTTAGACCAACATTTCTCCAGGGAGAGAAAGGTGTTCCTATTTCCACTGCAATTTTTAGAGATCTCAATCAACTGCGAGGCCTCTTCCTACCATTAGGTCTCTGGGAGGTTTGATATCTTTGGTGCATTCTTAGCTTCTGTTCCCTATGGTTTATGGGTGTAATGTTTGCCTTTGGTGCTTGGTTAGCTTTAAAGTTGAGGGAAGGAAGATGGGAAGGAAAGTCATAATTCCAGGAAAATTGCCAGGGCAGGGATGCTTTGTGCTGTCCGTGTCCTTATCTGTTAGTGTCCTGAAACACCAGTCCTAAGGATGAAGGCTCTGTCTTCATGACATTACCTTAAACACCATTGCAAGGCTTCATTGAGAATGAAAATCTGCATGGTCGCTACCTCTCAGGAAAGAGCCCTGGTCAGCACTCCTTGTCATCATTAGTTAATGCTACATGCCATAGTCATGCAGAGAGCCATGTTGAGCAACGCTCTTTATTCAGATTAAAATGAAAGGCCAACATCCATGGCCTGCCATGCCCACTCTAGCATCACTGTGGAAGGAGCCGAGATACCGTTTTAAGGGCTATTGGATAAAGATGATTATGAAGAGGATGATAATGAAGATGATATCCAAATTAAAATACAAGCAGACCAAGGGAAATAACCTATGGCTTCACTCATATGTGGCCCATGAGGTATACCATCGGCATGAGTAGTTGGAAGTGAAAATGAAAGGAGAAGAATTCAGACAGGGAGACCCACCAGGAGAGACTCAGGCTCTGGGGACAAGCTGAGCGTTACAGGAGGATAGGACATGCCATAAAGAGGGAACTGGATAATTGGTTTGGAGGTGGGGTGGCATTATATGAGGATGATCACTTGGTGGTATATGCAATTAAAGAATCAGGGAACACTATGTCAAATACATCAGATGGATGAAAGAATGGCTTGTCGAATATCAGAAAAAATAGTGAAGAGAAAGCAAAACAGGCCGTTTCACAATTAGGTGAAGAAAGAAAGAGAAGAGAAATGAATTCTAGTTTTATTATCTTACTGAGTAGAATTGTATGCAATTGGTTTCCTATAAGGCCCTTATATGAATTGGGTCTTTGTACATTTTAAAGTAGAGTCATCCCTCTTTCTACATTTTGGGTATAGATGAGAAAAGCCGACATTACCATTAAATGTCTCGAATTGTGGACCAGGGGATTGATTTTAACATGGCTTTCTGTGTGTTGGGAGATCTTTAAGGACTGCTTCTAAAGCCTCAAAAGCTGCTTCAAAAGTCATTCCCTGAGACGTCAGAATGTATGACTCATGATCTTCTCATGGTAGTGCGTATGTGTTTTGGAATTTATACTTTTCTCTCTGGTATTGGATTTGCTGACATTCTTCTGTGGAGGGGTCTTTTAGGTAAGGTTGTTTCATAATTAATTAATTAATTAATTAATTAATTAATTCTTGATAGGTAAGGACTTAACTCATTCAGTTTTGACAGTTTGTTATATTGATTCTCGAAGCTTTTGTATTTTATGGTATTTTCTTTGAATTTTGCTTTCATGAGTGCTATTCCTCACTAGCTCCCTAACTTCTTGGGACCCTTTTAAGTGTGTGTGTGTGTGTGTGTGTGTGTGTGTGTGTGTGTGTGTGTTTCACAAAATGCTGAAAATGATATTTTAACAGATATGAAGCTGCTCTATTCCAGATCACAATTCACCTTCAAACACAGTGGAAACTCACGTTACAGCCCATTCGGCTATAATTCCTGCATTGAATATCCCATTTGATCCACTTTTAGAAAGGCAGTTTCTGCCTAGCCTGCCTGGGACAAACACCAAATTTTGAGTGTCTGGTTAGTGTCTCATTGCCTGTCCCTTTTTCTTGCTTTTTCACATGTTTCTTTACTTCCATGAGTGAGTGAAATCATATGGTAGTAGCCTTTCTGTAACTGACAGATATGACACAACCCAATGCTCTCTCCCTTTCTGCCACATGTCACAAGGAACAATAATGCCTTCTTTTTTTATTTTTTTATTTGTTTATTTGTTTATTTACAGCATAAGAGTGTTAATTGTTTTGGCATCACACCCAGTGCTCCATGCATTAGGTGCCCTCCCTATTATCTACCACCTGATTCCTCAACCTCCCACCCTCCCACCCCTTCAAAACCCTCTGGTTGTTTTTCAGAGTTCTTAGTCTCTCATGGTTCATCTCCCCTTCCAGTTTCCCTCATTTCCCTCTCCTCTCCATCTCCCCGTGTTCTCCATGTTATTTGTTATGCTCCACAAATAAGTGAGACCATATGATACTTGACTATCTCCTTGACTTATTTCGCTCAGCATAATTTCTTCCAGTCCCGTCCATGTTACTACAAAAGTTGGGTATTCATCCTTTCTGATGGAGGCATAATACTTCATTGTGTTTACGTACCACATCTTCCTTATCCATTCATCCGTTGAAGGGCATCTTGGTTCTTTTCACAGTTTGGTGACCATAGCTATTGCTGCAATAAACATTGGGGTACAGATGGCCCTTCTTTTCACTACATCTGCATCTTCATGGTAAATACCCAGCAATGCAATTGCAGGGTCTAAGGGAATCTCTATTCTTAATTTCTTCATGAGTCTCCACACTGTTCTCCAAAGTGGCTGCACTAACTTGCAATCCCACCAACAGTATAAGAGGGTTCCCCTTTCTCCACATCATCTCCAACACACGTTGTTTCCTGTCTTGCTAATTTTGGCCTTTCTAACTGGTGTCAGGTGGTATCTCAATGTTGTTTTAATTTGAATCTCCCTGATGGCTAGTGATGATGAACATTTTTCATGTGTCTGATAGCCATTTGTATGTCTTTGTTGAAGTGTCTGTTCATATCTTCTTCCCATTTTTTGATATGATTATCTGTTTTGTGTGTGTTGAGTTTGAGAAGTTCTTTATAGATCCTGGATATCAACCTTTTGTCTGTACTGGCATTCGCAAATATCTTCTCCCATTCCGTGGGTTGCCTTTTTGTTTTGTTGACTGTTTCCGTTGCTGTGCAGAAGCTTTTGATCTTGATGAAGTCCCAAAAGTTCATTTTTGCTTTTGTTTCCTTGGCCTTTGGAGACATATCTTGAAAGAAGTTGCTGTGGCTGATATCGAAGAGGTTACTGCCCATGTTCTCCTCTAGGATTCTGATGGATTCCTGTCTCACGTTGAGGTCTTTTATCCATTTTGAGTTTATCTTTGTGTACGGTGTAAGAGAATGGTCGAGTTTCATTCTTCTACATATCGCTGTCCAGTTTTCCCAGCACCATTGATTGAAGAGACCGTCTATTTTCCATTGTATATTTTTTCCTGTTTTGTCGAAGATATTTGACCGTAGAGTTGAGGGTCCATATCTGGGCTCTCCACTCTGTTCCACTGCTCTATGTGTCTGTTTTTATGCCAGTTCCACGCTGTCTTGGTGATCACAGCTTTGTAGTAAAGCTTGAAATCAGGTAACGTGATGCCGCCAGTTTTATTTTTGTTTTTCAGCATTTCCTTAGCAATTTGGGGTCTCTTCTGATTCCATACAAATTTTAGGATTATTTGCTCCAGCTCTTTGAAAAATACCGGTGGAATTTTGATCGGAATGGCACTAAAAGTATAGATTGCTCTAGGCAGTATAGACATTTTAACAATGTTTATTCTTCCAATCCAAGAGCATGGAACAGTCTTTCATCTTTTTCTATCTTCTTCAATTTCTTTCATGAGTGTTCTGTAGTTCCTCGAGTACAGATCATTTACCTCTTTGGTTAGCTTTATTCCCAGGTATCTTATGATTCTTGGTGCTATAGTAAATGGAATCGATTCTCTAATTTCCCTTTCTGTATTTTCATTGTTAGTGTATAAGAAAGCCACCGATTTCTGTACATTGACTTTGTATCCTGCCACGTTACTGAATTGCTGTATGAGTTCTAGTAGTTTGGGGTGGAGTCTTTGGGGTTTTCCATATAAAGAATCATGTCATCTGTGAAGAGAGAGAGTTTGACGTCTTCCTTGCCAATTTGGATACCTTTTATTTCTCTTTGTTGTCTGATTGCCATTGCTAGAACTTCTAATACTATCTTGAACAAGAGTGGTGCGAGTGGGCATCCTTGTTTTGTTCCTGATCTCAACGGGAAGGCTGCAAGCTTTTTCCCATTGAGGATGATATTTGCTATGGGTCTTTCATAGATAGATTTTATGAAGTTCAGGAATGTTCCCTCTATCCCTATACTTTGAAGCATTTTCATCAGGAACGGATGCTGGATTTTGTCAAATGCTTTTTCTGCATCAATTGAGAGGACCATGTGGTTCTTCTCTCTTCTCTTATTGATTTGTTCTTTCACATCTATTGATTTGTGAATGTTGAACCAACCTTGCAACCCAGGTATGAATCCCACATTGTCATGGTCGATAATCTTTTTAATGTGCTGCTGGATCCTGTTTGCTAGAATCTTGTTGAGAATCTTTGCATCCATATTCATCATTTATTGGTCTGAAATTCTCCTTTTTGGTAGGGTCTTTGCCTGGTTTGGGGATCAGGGTAATGCTGGCTTCATAAAAAGAGTCTGGAAGTTGTCCTTCTGCTTCAATTTTTTGGAACAGCTTCAGGAGAATTGGTGTTCTTTCTTCTTTGAAAGTTTGGTAGAGTTCCCCAGGGAATCCGTCAGGTTCTGGGCTCTTGTTTTTTGGGAGGTTTTTGATCACTGCTTCAGTCTCGTTACCAGATATCAGTCTATTCAGGTTGTCAATTTCTTCCTGGTTCAATTTTGGGAGTTTGTAGTTTTCCAGGAATGCATCCATTTCCTCTAATTTGCTTAGCTTATTGGCATATAACTGTTGGTATCAATTTCTGATGATTGTTCCTACTTCCTTGGTGTTAGTTGTGATCTCTCCCTTTTCATTCATAATTTTATTAATTTGGACTTTCTCTCTTTTCTTTTGTATTAGTGTAGCCAATCGTTTATCGAACTTATTGATTCTTTCAAAAAAAACAGCTTCTAATTTCATTGATACGTTCTACTGTATCTCTGGTTTCTACCTCATTGATCTCTGCTCTAATCTTGATTATTTCCCTTCTTGCATGTGGAGTTGGTTTGATTTTTTTTTTTTTTTTTTTTTTTTTTTTTTTTTAAAGATTTTATTTTATTTATTTGACAGTGAGAGAGAGAAATCATAAGTAGGCAGAGAGGCAGGCAGAGAGAGAGGAGGAAGCAGGCTCCCCGCGGAGCAGAGAGCCCGACGCGGGGCTCGATCCCAGGACCCCGAGATCATGACCCGAGCCGAAGGCAGCGGCCCAATCCACCGAGCCACCCAGGTTTGATTTGTTGTTGATTCTCCAGTTCTTTAAGGTGTAGAGACAGCTGGTGTATTCTGGATTTTTCAATGTTTTTGAGGGAGGCTTGGGTGGCTATGTATTTCCCTCTTAGAACCGCCTTTGCTGTATCCCATAGGTTTTGTACTGAACTGTCTTCATTCTCATTGGTTTCCATGAATTGCTTAAGTTCATCTTTGATCTCCTGGTTGATCCAAGCATTCTTAAGCAAGGTGGTCATTAGCTTCCAGGTGTTTGAGCTCCTTCTGAACTTTTCCTTGTGATTGAGTTCCAGTTTCAAAGCATTGTGATCTGAGAATATGCAGGGATTAATGTCAGTCTTTTGGTTTCGGTTGAGTCCTGCTTTGTGACCCAGTATGTGGTCTATTCTGGAGAAGGTTCCATGTGCACTTGAGAAGAATGAGTATTTTGTTGTTTTAGGGTGGAATGTTCTGTATATGTCTATGAGGTCAATCTGGTCCAATGTTTCATTCAATGCTCTTATTTCTTTATTAATTTTCTGCTTCAATGATCTGTCTATTTCTGAGAGAGGTGTATTAAGATCTCCTACTATTATTGTATTCATATCAAAATGACTCTTTATCTTGATTAATAGTTTTCTTATGTAATTGGGTGCTCCCATATTGGGGACATAGATATTCACAATTGTTAGATCATCTTGGCGGATAGTCCCTTTAAGAATTATGTGGTGTCCTTCTGTATCTCTGACTACATTCTTTAGTTTAAAATCTAATTTATCTGATATGAGAATCGCTACTCTGGCCTTCTTTTGAGGCCCATTGGCATGAAAGATGCTTCTCCATCCCTTCACTTTCAGTCTGGGTGTATCCTTAGGTTCAAAATGGGTCTCTTGTAGACAAAATATGGATGGGTCCTGTCGTTTTATCCAATCTGCAACCCTGTGTCGTTTTATGGGCGCATTTAGGCCCTTCACCTTGAGAGTGATAATTGAGGGATAGGTTTTTATTGACATCGTGTTGCCTTTGAAGTATTTCTGTCTGTAGATTGTTTCTATATTTCTGTTCAATGATATTCTTAGGATTTTTTCTCTTTTATGGGACCCCCCCCTTAATATTTCCTGCAGTGTCAGCTTGGTGGTTGCAAAATCTTTTAAGCCTTGCCGGTCTTGGAAACTCTTTATCTCTCCATCCATTTTAAATGTCAGTCTTGCTGGATAGATTATTCTTGGTTGCCTGTTCTTCTCATTTAGTACTCTGAATATATTTTGCCAGCCCTTCCTGGTCTGCCAGGTCTCTGTGGAAAAGTCTAACATTATTCTAATGGGCTTTCCTCTGTATGTAAGGAGCTTCTTTGTCCTAGCTGCTTTTAACAGGGTCTCTCTTGAAACATAATTCCTCACTCTAACTATAAGGTGTCATGAGGATTTTCGAGAATCTAAAACCGTGGGAGGAAATCTCTCTGTCTCTAGCACATGAACGTTGATTCCATTCCCGGGATTGGGAAAATTTTCATAGACAACTTATCCCACTCTATTTTCTAGACTTATTTCTTTTTCCTCCCCTTCAGGGATTCCAATAATTCTGACGTTGGAACGTTTCATGGCATCGTTTATTTCCCTGATTCTGTTTTCGTGGCTTCTGAGCTGTTTGTTCCAGGTTTCCTCCTGATCCTTTCTCTCTATCTTTTTGTCCTCCAGATCACTAATTCTATCTTCTGTCTCAGTTACTCTAGCTTTTAGAGAATTTAGATTAGATTGGAACTCATTGAGAGCATTTTGAACATCATCCCTGGTGGCTTTCAGTTCTACCCTAACATTGTGAACATCATCCCTGGTGGCTTTCAGTTCTGCCCTAATCAATTCTGTTTGGTCATCCATGGCTTTCTCCAACCTAGCTATTGCCTGGATAATTGTTAGTCTGAATTCCTTTTCTGACATATTGTCTATGTCGATAGCCATTAACTCTGTGGCAGAAGGCACATCCTCTGTATTTTTCTTCTGTTGGGTATTCCTCCTCCTAGTCATTTTGGCAAGATATGACTGAACAGATGCAGCTGGACTTATCGATTGTGGTGCCGTCAATGTGCACCCTAGAACGCTTCTGTTCAATCAGGATTCTCCACCCAAATGAGAGAAAAAGAAAAGAAAAAGAAATAGAGAAGAAGAAAGAAAAAAAGGGGGAAAGAAAAAAGGAAAAGAGAGAGAGAGAGAGATAGGAAAAAAAGGGAAGATAAAAGAGAAGGCTCAGCCCAAATGGGCCACAAGGTAAGATTTATGAAGTATACAAACAAAAACAGACAAACAAAAAGACTGATAAAAGTATATGACAAAAAAAAAGTATATGACAAGAGAAAAAAAAAGGAAGAACCTCATCAGAAAGAACCCCAACTATAAGATTTATATATTATCAGGACAAACACAAATTCACAGAAACACTGATAGAAGGAAAAATTGGGAGAGTGGTTATAAATTCTCAGTGTGGGTGAGGAAGGTTATTTTGATTCTTCCTGAAGGTATCTTGATGTTTTTGTTAAGGGACTCAACCTTCCTAAGTTACAGGGAGTTTAAAAATTGGTTTACCTATAGGGGTAGCATTGATTGGGGAAAGGGGATTACCTTGAAGTTTAACTCTATATGTATAGTAGAAAATAATAATTAAAAAAGAATAAACTAGACTAAACAAAGTTAAAATTTAAAAGGAATTTAAAAAATAGAAAAGCAAAAGAAAAACACGGGTGTATGTATCAAAAAGTTCAGGTTAGAAGGTTATTAAAGAATTTGATGTACTGGACATCTCAGTGTGGTGGTAAATAGGTTAAAAAATTATATGTATGTATATAAAAAAAGAACCAGAATATTGGTAAAGAGTTAAAAATAAAAGTTCTATTTATGAAGTAGTGGTGGTTGTTCTCTTGTAGTCTTTTTTTTTTTTCTTCCTTCCTGGTTGATTTTCTGGGGGAGGGGCCTGCCACGTGAGTTTTCAGACAATGATGTTCCCTGAGTTAGGTCCTCCCCCTTCCTTCAAGGGGGTGGGCTCTGAGGAAACTGTTTTTTTCAGGCTTTTGTTCTCTAGGTGTTTTTATGTTCTTTCATCTGCTTTCTCTTGCCTTGACAGCTTTTGATGGTTTTTGGAGGTTTAGAGGAGAGTAAACTGCTCCCCGACCTCCCTCTCAGAGAGAAGCCTCAGAATGTTTTGCAAAAGCTGCTGGCAGAGTCGGTTCTGAGTCACTGTCCCTGGGGATGCAGGAGCTCCTCGTTGTACCCAAAACCAGGCCAGTAGTGGCTGTCTGGGCAGCTCCAGACCTCCAGAGAGGTTCCGAACAGAGATCGCACACTGAGATTTTCCCGCCGTCCTGGGCTGGGAATGTCTGGTTTTTCCGGATGCCAGAGCTCCAGGCTAGAGCCTATGAGCACCTATCCCAAGGGAGGGTGTGGGACGCTCGCGTTTCAGGATTTCCACTGGCCAGGCTCCCAGCCCTCCATGGGAGCCAGACCCCACTCCTTCTCCGGCGCACTGACGTTCAGGTGCACTGGTGGCTCAAGGACAGAGACCTGATTTCTGTGCCGCACTCTCTATGGCTCAGTGCCAGGGGAGGCCTCCTGGGTCCGGGGCTTACGTCCCTGACCCTAACCGCCCAGGTTCCCACTATTACCCCCCGCAATCATTTGCTCTTTGTTATTTGAGGGCTTTCAACCAGACTCCAAGTGAATGCTGATCCCCAGAAGCAGAGCACTCTCGTGATGGGATATTACTTTCCCATCAGTCACCTCTGGTGGCTCCCACCCCCTTTTGTTTATCTTCTGATATCAGTCCGATGCTCCCAGTCTGCTTTACCTGAGACTGATGTCTTCTACTCCAGTAGAGATCCAGATGTGTATAATTCTGATCACAGGGTGATTTCATGGGTGGATGGAGTTCTTTGGTAGGTAATCAGCTCACTTTAGGGTACAGGTTGAAATGGTGCCTCCTCCTACTTCCCCGCCATCTTGACTCCTCAAGAATGCCTTCTTAATTATGGCTCAATAAAAGACCACAGTGCATCTGGAAGAGAGTGAGACAGTAGATGTGTCTGCGAGCTCAGGCATGTCTTCAGCCATCAGCACAACCAGAAGATGACCACATTAATGTAAACATGGCATAAATGGATGTGAAGCAAAGAAATCACAACCCACAGTGAAAGAGAATAAGTCACAGAGACCAAGGGAGAATTGTGTAGAGAGGTCTTATGGGAGAATTGGATGGTTGGTGGGTCAGAGGGCAGGGAGCCAGGCCAAAGACAAAGGCCCAGGGGAGAGGAGCACACTTAGAAACCACAATTTGAATGTTGACCCATAGCTGTTGTGGGAGAAAAGGAGAGAGTCTGAGTGACATTAGTTCTTGCAACCCAAGGGTCTTGAGGCCCAGGGATTCCAGATCAGCATGCTTTGCAGACAAAGACTCCAGAACTGCAGAACACTGTGTATCTCCTGGAGAGGACACCAGCAAGCAACAAGGTGCAGGCATGCAAGAAACCATGATCATAGACAATACCTGTTGACAACGTGGTAAGATTATTTCTTTGTGTACATTCATGATGGGCAGTGTTGGTGGAGATGCCTCGATGGGCGCAAAAGAAACATGGAATCTACGATCGAGGGCATTCAGACTGAGAAGTGGCCACAGGCAGGACGGTGAGGATATTAGCTGCCCAACCTGCAATCACGGAATCCCAAACCTTTAACACTGTTGGGAATGCCTTCTTCAGGCCAAGTTGCTTAGTCCCAGGAGAACACAAAATCCTGCAGGGGATCAGAAGAAAGCTCGGCCCACATCCTCTCACCTGGCCACAGAATTCAGCAGGCCTTAAGTTTTGTGGACTGGGTTGAAAGTCACGTTTCACAGGCACAGCATATTTGGGCCAGACACCACACACTCTGAATGGAAGGCAAGAAGAGCCTCTGTAGAGGATGAGACCACAGGAGAGGGGACAGCCACAACACAACCCCAGAGGTCATGTCACACACACCTGAGACTCCCTCAAGTGCCAGAACTTGCGCACTCCATGGTCTCTACTTCCTAAAGAAATTAGCTTCAGGGTAGATAAGAGAATGAGCTTTTCGAATACAGAGAAGATAGAGACCATTTGTAGATTCAGATTGTATTACTGAGAATGGCCCAAAAGCCTTTTCTGATGGCTTCCCAAGGGGATTGGTTCTCTTCCATCATGCTCCGTGCTTGCTCCTGTGAGCTCCAAACAGATGAGTTCATCCTGGGCCTAAGCTTCCAGGGTGTAGGGTCTGCCTTTAATATTTGGTCAGCTGGGAAAATGGGGAGGCATTTATGGCACGATTTCTGGAGATGCAAGAAGAACACGTGTCCTCATTATTGAAGACTCGAGATATGTATTTGGTATGGTTGTGGGTGTAACCTCTTAGCTTTCCTCGGAGGGCAGGGGGCACTTTTCCTGCTCAGAAGCATCCTGATAGGGTATGAGGACCATGAACATGTGTTTGGCGTGGAGTTACCCGAGTGAGGCTGCTTGTATTCCTGACTCTTTCTTGACCTTACGTGTGTAAGATGGAATTGTGGATTCTTGCCCTTCTCAGGAGTCCAGAGGGGTCTTGGTGATAGTCACGGTCAAAGACTAAAAATTCGGCCATGGAGAAGGTGACCCCAAATCGCTTCACAAACTGTCTTGGGGAAATACACCAGCGGTTCCAGCGGCTTGGAGTGATTTTGGTACTCCTGGCTGACCCAGAACTACTCCAGCCAGGTGAAGTGATGAGGTGTGATTTGGTGAGGAGTGGTTTATAGGACCTCAGAGATTTGAGACGTCACAGAAGCTGACTTCACTGGAGCAGCAATCCCATTCTCATGACATATGATTCCTAAGGCTTTAAGTAGAATGACTTGTGAAGGAACAAGAAAGATTCCTGTTAGCCTGATCATGAACTCAGGTGGTCTTTTCTGTTTCTTTCCCACTTCCCCTTTCTGTACAAAGAGAAAAGAATACGATGTTCTGTATACCATTCTTTAGACCAACATTTATTCGGAGAGAGCAAGGTATTCCTATTTCCACTGCAATTTCTAGAGATCTCAATCAACAGCGCGGCCTCTTGGGTACAATTATGTCTCTGGGAGCTTTGATATCCTTGGGTGAAGGGTCCATTCTTAGCTTCTATTCCATATGGTTTCTCAGGTGTAAGGTCTGCCTTTTGTGCTTGGTTAGCTTGGAAGTGGAGAGAAGGAAGAAGGGAAGGAAAGTCACAATTCCAGGAAAATTGCCAGGGCAGGGAAGCGTTGTGCTGTCCATGTCTTTATCTGCTAGTGTCCTGAAACACCAGTCATAAGGGATAAAGGCTCTGTCTACCTGACATTACCTTAAACACCGTTGCAAACGCTTCATGGTGATTGAAACTCTGCATGATGGCTAAACCTAAAGAAAGAGCCATGGGCAGCACTCCTTGTCATCATTAGTTAATGCTTCATGCCATAGTCATGGGGAGAGCCATGTTGAGCAGCGCTCTTTATTCAGATGAAAATGAACGGCCAACGTCGATGGCCTGCCATGCCGACTCTAGCATCACTGAGGACAGAGCCGAGATACCGTTTTAAGGGCTAGTGGATAAATGTGATTTTGAAGATGATAATAAATAAGATGATTTCCAAATGAATGCAAGCTGACCAAGGGAAATATCCTATGACTTCACTCCTATGTGGCCCATGAGGCATACCATGGACATGAGCAGCAGTAAGAAAAAACGGAAGGAGAAGAAGTCAGACAGGGAGATTCACCAGGAGACACTCAGGTCTTTGGGTCCAAGCTGAGGGTTACAGGAGGATAAGTCATGCCATAAAGAGGGAACTGGTTAATGGGTTTGGATGTGGTGTGGCATTACATGAGGATGCACACTTGGTGGTATATGCAATTAAAGAATCAGGGAACACAATGTCAAAAAACGTAAGATGGATGAAAGGCTGGCTTGCCGAATATAAGAAAATATAGTAAATAGAAAACAAAACAGGTTGTTACACGTGGAGATCGAGAAAGAAAGAGAAGAGAAATGAATTCTAGTTTTTTTACCTTACTGATTAGAATTCTATGCAATTGGTTTCCTATAATGTCCTTATATGAATTGGGTCTTTGGACATTGTAAATTAGTCTTCCCTCTTCCTAAATTTTGGGAATAGATGAGAAAAGCCGACATTACCATTAAATGTCTCGAATTGTTGACCAGGGAATTGATTTGAACCTGGCTTTCTGTGTGTTGGGAGATGTTTGAGGACTGCTTCAAAAGCCTCCAAAGCAGCGTCAAAAGTCTTTACATGAGACCTCCGTGATGTATGACTCACGACCTTGTCATGGTAGTGCGTATATGTCTTTGAATTTATCCTTTTCTCTCCGGTATTGGGTTTGCTGGTAGACTTCTGTGTAGGGGTCTTTTAAGTAAGGTTGTTCATTAATTAATTAATTCTTGATAGGTAAGGAGTTAACTTATCCAGTTTGGATGGTTTGTTACTTTGATTCTTGAAGGTATTTTTTTATTGTATTTTCTCTGAATTTTACTTCCATGAGTGCTATTCCTCACAAGCTCCCTAACTTCTGTGGGACCCTTTTAAGTGTGTGTGTGTGTGTGTGTGTGTGTGTGTGTGTGTGTGTCTGTGTGTCTGTGTGTCTGTGTGTCTGTGTTGTACCAAACGCTAAAAATGATATTTTAAGAGATATGAAGCTGCTGTATTCCAGACCACAATACACCTACAAGCACAGTGGAAACTCACGTTACATCCTGTTCAGCCACATTTCCGGCATTGAATGTCCCATTTGATCTACTTTTAGAAAGGAAGTTTCTGACTACCCTGCCTGGAACAAACACCAAATTTTGTGTGCCTAGTTAGAGTCTCATTGCCTGTCCCTTTTTCTTGCTTTTTCCCATGTTTCTTTACTTCCTTGAGTGAGTGATATCGTATGGTAGTTGTCTTTCTATGACTAACCGATATGACACAGCCCAATGCTCTCTCCTTTTTCCCATTGTCACAAGGAGCAAGAAAGCATTCGTGCTTATGGCTCAATAAGGGCCAAAGTGCATTTGGAGGAAAGGGAGATGGTAGAAGTGTCTATGAACTGCAGGCTTGTCTTCAGCCAACAGCACAACGAGAAGATGACCACATCAATGCAAACATGGCATAAATGGACCTGAAGCCTAGAAATCACACTCCACAGCGAAAGAGAGAAGAAGTCACAGAGAGAATGGGAGAATTGTGTAGAGAGGTCTTATGGGAGAGTTGGAAGGTTGGTGCTTTAGAGGGTAGGGAGCCCTGGCCAAAGACAAAGGCCCATTGGAGAGGAGCACACTTAGAACCCACAATTTGAGTGCTGACCCATAGCTGTTGGCGGAGAAACGGAGAGTGTCTGAAGGACACGAGTTTTTGCAACCCAAGGTTCTTGAGGCCTGGCGATTCCAGATCAGCATGCATTGCAGACATAGTCTCCAGATAACATTCTGTATCTCCTGGAGATGACACCAGCAAGCAAGCAGGTGCAGACAGCCTGGAAACCATGCTCAGAGACAATACCTGTTGACACCGTGGTACGATTCTTATTTCTTTCTGTGCATTCCTGATGGGCAGTGTTGGTGGAGATGCCTCGATCGGCGCCAAAGTAACTTGGGCTCTACGACCTCCAGCATTAAGACTGGGAAGTGGACACAGGCAGGAAAGTGCGGACATTGGCTGCCCAAACAGCAATCACGGATTCCCACACCTTGAACACTGTTGGGACGGCCTTCATCAGGACATGTTGCTTCGTCCCAGGAGAACAGAAAATCCTACAGGGGACAAGAGAATGCCTTGCCCACATCCTCTCACCTAGCCGCAGAATTCAGCAGGCTTTAAATTTTTTGGAGTGGGTTGAAAGTCACGTTTACAGGCACACCAGTCCTACGAAGCTTAACCTCACCATAGTTGGCACAGACACCACACACTGTGAATGGAAGGCAAGGAGAGCCTCTGCAGAGGACGAGCACACAGGAGAGTGGACAGCTACAACACAACCCGAGAGGGAATGTCACACACACCCAAGACTCTCTCAAGTGCCCAAACATGCGCACTCCATGATCTCTTGTTACTAAAGAAATTAGCTTCAGGGTAGATGAGAGAATATTCGTTTCAAAAACAGAGAAGATATAGATCATTTGTAGATTCACGTTGTATTCCTGAAACTGGCCCAAAACCCTTTTCCAATGGCTTCCCATGGGGATTGGTTCTCTTCCATCATTCTCCGTGCTTGCTCCTCTGAGCTCCCAACAGATGAGTCCATCCTGGGCCTAAGCTTCCAGGGTGTAGGGTCTGCCTTTAATATTTGGTCAGCTGGGAAAATGGGGAGACATTTATGGCACGATTTCGGGAGATGCAAGAACTCGTGTCCTCATTATTGAAGACTCGAGATATGTATTTGGTATGGTTGCGGGTGTTAACTCTTAGCTTTCCTCAGAAGGCGGGGGGGGCACTTTTCCTGGTCAGAAGCATCCTGATTGGGTTTGAGGACCATGGACATGTTTGGTGTGGAGTTCCCTGTGTGAGGCTGCTTGTACTCCTGAGTCTTTCTTGACCTTACATGTGTAAGGTGGAATTGTGGATTCTTGCCCGTCTCAGAGGTCCAGAGGGGTGGTGGTGACAGTCACGGTCAAAGACTACAAATTCGGCCATGGAGAAGGTGACTGCAAATCGCTTCCCAAACTCTCTTTGGGACATACCCAGGCGGTTCCAGCAGTTTGGAGTGATTATGATACTCCTGGCTGACCCAGAACTACTACAGCCAGGTGAATTTATGAGGCGTGGTTTGGTGAGGAGTAGTTTCTAGACCTCAGAGATTTGTGACGTCACAGAAACTGACTTCAATAAAGCAGCAATCCCATTCTCATGACATATGAGTCCTACGGCTTTAAGTAGAATGACTTGGGAAGGAACAATAAAGAGCCCTGTTGGCCTGATCATGAACCCAAGTGGTCTTTTCTGTTTCTTTCCCACTTCCCCTTTCTTTACAACGAGAAAAGACAATGATGTTCTTTATACATGCTTTAGACCCACATTTCTCCAGAGAGAGCAAGGTGTTCCTATTTCCACTGCAATTTCTAGAGATCTTATCAACAGCGCGGCCTCTTGGGTACAATTAAGTCTTTGGGAGCTTTGATATCCTTGGGTGAATGGTCCATTCTTAGCTTTTCTTCCCTATAGTATCTCAGGTGTCAGGTCTGCATTTGGTGCTTGGTTAGCTTGGATTGGAGGGAAGGAAGAAGGGAAGGAAAGTCACAATTCCAAAAAATTGCCAGGGCAGGGAAGCATTGTGCTGTCCATGTCCTTATATGATAGTGTCCTGAAACACCATCCTAAGTGATGAAGGCTCTGTCTACCTGACATTTCCTTAAACACGATTGCAAAGTCTTCATGGAGAGTGAAACTCTGCATTATCACTAAACCTAAAGAAAGAGCCATAGTCATCACTCCTTGTCATCATTAGTTAACGCTACATGCCAAGTCATGGGGAGAGCCATGTTGAGCAACGTTCTTTATTCAGATGAAAATGAATGGCCAACATCGATGACCTGGCATGGCCACTCTAGCATCACTGTGGAAGGAGCCGAGATACCCTTTTAAGGGCTACTAGATAAAGATGATTATAAAGATGATAATAAATAAGATCATTTCCAAATGAAAATGCAAGCCGACCATGGGAAATATCCTATGGATTCACTCCTATGTGGCCCATGAGGCATACCATGGACATGAGTTGTAGTAAGGGAAAATGGAAGGAGAAGAATTCAGACAGGGGGATACACCAGGAGACAGTCAGGACTTTGGGGACCAAACTGAGGGTTACAGGAGGTTAAGTCATGCCATAAAGAGGGAACTGGATAATGGGTTTGGAGGTGGTGTGGCATTACATGAGGATGAGCACTTGGCGGTATATGCAATTTAAGCATCAGGGAACACTATATCAAAAAACGTAGGATGGATGAAAGGCTGGCTTGCCGAATATAAGAAAATATAGTAAATAGAAAGCAAAATAGATCGTTACAGGAGATTCAAGAAAGAAAGAGAAGAGAAATGAATTCTAGTTTTATTATCTTACTGAGTAGAATTGTATGCAATTGGTATCCTATAAGGTCCTTATATGAATTGGGTCTTTGGACATTGTAAATTAGTCTTCCCTCTTCCTACATTTTGGGAATAGTTGAGAAAAGCTGACATTACCATGAACTGTCTCGAATTGTTGACCAGGGAATTGATTTGAACCTCGCTTTCTGTGTGTGGAGAGATGTTTGAGGACTGCTTCAAAAGCCTCCAAAGCAGCGTCAAAAGTCTTTACATGAGACGTCCGAGATGTATGACTCATGATCTTGTCATGGTAGTGCGTATGTGTCTTGGAATTTATCCTTTTCTCTCTGGTATTGGATTTCCTGGAAGACTTCTGTGTAGGGGTCTTTTAAGTAAGGTTGTTTATTAATTAATTAATTCTTGGTAGGTAAGGAGTTAACTTATCCAGTTTGGACGGTTTGTTACTTTGATTCTCGAAGCTTTGGTTTTTTATGGTATTTTCTCTGAATTTTGCTTCCATAAGTGCTATTCGTCACACGCCCCTTAACTTCTGTGGGACCCTTTTAAGAGTGTGTGTGTGTGTTGTACTAAATGGTAAAATGATATTTTAAGAGATATGCAGCTACTCTATTCCAGACCACAATTCACCTACAAACACAGTGGAAACTCATGTTACATCCCATTCAGCCACATTTCCGGCATTGAATGTCCCATTTGTTCCACTTTTTGAAAGGCAGATTCTGACTAGCCTGCCTGGAATAAACAGCAAATTTTGTGTGCCTGGTTAGATTCTCATTGCCTGTCCCTTTTTCTTGCTTTTTCTCATGTTTCTTTACTTTCATGAGTGAGTGATATCGTATGGTAGTTGTCTTTCTATGACTAACAGATATGACGTAGCCCAATGCTCTCTCTTTCTGCCATTGTCACAAGGAGCAAGAATGCCTTCGTGTTTATGGCTCTGTAAGGGTCCACAGTGCATTAGGAGGAAAGGGAGATGGTAGCAGTGTCTAGGAACTCCAGGCTTGTCTTCAGACAACAGCACAACCAGAAGATGACCACATCAATGCAAACATGGCATAAATGGACCTGAAGCCTAGAAATCACACTCAACAGCGAAAAGAGAAGAAGTCACAGAGATCATGGGAGAAGGGTGTAGACAGGGCTTGAGAGTTGGACGTTTGGTGCTTTAGAGGGCAGGGAGCCCTGGCCAAAGACAAAGGCCCATTGGAGAGGACCACACTTAGAACCCACAATTTGCATGCACCCATAGCTGTCGGCGGAGAAACAGGAATGTCTGAAGGACTCGAGTTCTTGCAACCCAAGATTCTTGAGGCCTGGATATTCCAGATCAGCATGCTTTGCAGACATAGACTCCGGATAACATTCTGTATCTCCTGGAGAGGACACCAGCAAGCAAGCAGGTGCAGACAGCCTGGAAACCATGATCAGAGACAATACCTGTTGACACCGTGATACGATTCTTATTTCTTTCTGTGCATTCCTAATGGGCAGTGTTGGTGGAGATGCCTCCGTGGGCGCCTAAGTAACTTGGGCTCTATGACTGCCAGCATCAAGACTGAGAAGTGGCCACAGGCAGGAAAGTGAGGACATTGGCTGCCCAAGCAGCAATCACGGATTCCCACACCTCAAACACTGTTGGGATGGCCTTCTTCAGGCCACGTTGCTTCGTCCCAGGAGAGCAGAAAATCCTACAGGGACAAGAAGAATGCCCTGCCCACATCCTCTCACCTAGCCGCAGAATTCAGCAGGCCTTAAATTTTTTGGAGTGGGTTGAAAGTCACGTTTCCAGGCACACCAGACCCACGAAGCTTAACCTCACCATAGTTGGCACAGACACCACAAACTGTGAATGGAAGGCAAGGAGAGCCTCTGCAGAGGACGAGCCCACAGGAGAGTGGAAAGACACAACACAACCACAGAGTATATATCACACACACCCGAGACTCTCTCAAATGCCCGAACTTGCGCACTCCATGGTCTCTTCTTCCTAAAGAAATTAGCTTCAGTGTAGATAAGAGAATGCTCGTTTCTAATACAGAAAAGATAAAGACCTTTTGTAGATTCAGGTTATATTCCTGAAACTGGCCCAAAAGCCTTTTCCGATGGCTTCCCTTGGGGATTGTTTCTCTTCCATCATGCTCCCTGCTTGCTCCTGTGAGCTCCAAACAGATGAGTCCATCCTGGGCCTAAGCTTCCAGGGTGTAGGGTCTGCCTTTAATATTTGGTCAGCTGGGAAAATGGGGAGGCATTTATGGCACGATTTCTGGAGATGTAAGAAGAACTCGTGTCCTCATTATTGAAGACTCGAGATATGTATTTGGTATGGTTGTGGGTGTTACCTCTTAGCATTCCTCGGAGGGCAGGGGGCACTTTAACTGGTCCAAAGCATCCTGATAGGGTATGAGGACCATGACCATGTGTTTGGCGTGGAGTTCCCTGTTTGAGGCTGCTTGTACTCCTGACTCTTTCTTGACCTTACCTTTGTAAGATGGAATTGTGGATTCTTGCCCTTCTCAGGAGTCTAGGGGGGTGGTGGTGACAGTCACGGTCAAAGACTACCAATTCGGCCATGGAGAAGGTGACGCAAAATCGCTTCACAAACTGTCTTGGGGAAATACACAGGAGGCTTCAGCGGTCTGGAGTGATTTTGATACTCCGGGCTGACCCAGAATTACTCCAGGAAGGTGAAGAGATGAGGCGTGGTTTGGTGAGGAGTGGTTTCTAAAACCTCAGTGATTTGTGACGTCACAGAAGCTGGCTGCACTGTAGCAGCAATCCCATTCTCATGACATAGGAGTCCTATGGCTTTATGTAGAATGACTTGGGAAGGAACAAGAAAGAGCCCTGTTAGCCTGATCATGAACTCAGGTGGTCTTTTCTGTTTCTTTCCCACTTCCCCTTTCTGTACAAAGAGAAAAGAAAACGATGTTCTGTATACCATTCTTTAGACCCACATTTCTCCAGAGAGAGCAAGGAGTTCCTATTTCCACTGCAATTTCTAGAGTCCTCAATCAACAGCGAGGCCTCTTGGCTACCATTAGTTCTCTGGGACGTTGGATATCCTTGGGTGAGAGAGTCCATTCTTAGCTTCTGTTCCCCATGGTTTCTCTGGTGTAAAGTCTGCATTTGGTGCTTCTTCAGCTTGGAATGTGAGGGAAGGAAGAAGGGAAGGAAAATTCCAAAAAATTGCCAGGGCAGGGATGCATTGTGCTGTATATGTCCTTATCTGCTAGTGTCCTGAAACACTAGCCCCAAGTGATGAAGGCTCTGTCTACCTGATATTACCTTAAACACCGTTGAAAATGCTTCATGGAAAGTAAAATTCTGCATGATCGCTACCCGTAAGGAAAGAGCCCTGGTCAGCACTACTTGTCATCATTAGTTAACGCTACATGCCATAGTCATGGGGAGAGTCATGTGGAGCAACGCTCTTTATTCAGATAAAAATGAATGGCCAACATCAATGGCCTGCCATGCCCACTCTAGCATCATTGTGGAAAGAGCAGTGATACCCTTTTAAGGGGGCAAGTGGATAAAGATGATTATGAAGATGATGATAAAGAAGATGATTTCCAAATGAAAATGCAAGCAGTAAAGGGAAATATCCTATGGCTTCACTCATTTGTGGCCAGTCAGGTATACCATGGGCATGAGTAATTGGAAGTGAAAATGAAAGGAGAAGAATTCAGACAAGGAGACGCACCAGGAGAGACTCAGGCTCTGGGGGACAAGCTGAGCGTTACAGGAGGATAGGGCATGCCATAAAGAGGGAACTGGTTAATGGGTAGTGAGTTGGTATGGCATTATATGAGGAAGGGCAGTTGGTGGGATATGCAATTAAAGAATCAGGGAACACTATGTCAAAATACATCAGATGGATGAAAGACTGGCTTGCCGAATATAAGAAAAAATAGTGAAGAGAAAGCAAAACAGGCCGTTTCACATGTAGGTGAAGAAAGAAAGAGAAGAGAAATGAATTCTCGTTTTATTATCTTACTGATTAAAATTGGATGCAATTGGTTTCCTATATGGACCTTATTATGTGAATTGGGTCATTGGACATTGTAAATTAGAGTCTTCCCTCTTCCTACATTTTGGGAATAGAAGAGAAAAGCCGACATTACCATTAAATTCTCGAATTGTGGACCAGGGGATTGATTTGACATGGTTTTCTGTGTGTTGGGAGATCTTTAAGGAATCCTTCTAAAGCCTCAAAAGCTGCTTCAAAAGTCATTACCTAAGACGTCAGATATGTATGACTCATGATCTTGTCATGGTAGTGAGTATGTGTCTTGGAATTTATCCTTTTCTCTCCGGTACTGGATTTACTGGCATACTTGTGTGTACGGGTCTTTTAGGTAAGGTTGTTTAATTAATTAAATAATTCTTATAGGTAAGGCGTTAACTTATCCAGTTTGGACGGGGTGTTACTTTGATTCTCTAAGCTTTGTTTTTTATGGTATATTCTCTGAATTTTCCTTCCATGAGTGTTATACCTCACTTGCTCCCTAAATTCTGTCAGACCATTTTTAGTAAGTGTGGGGTGTGTGTGTGTGTGTGTGTGTGTGTGTGTGTGTGTGTGGTGTTGTACAAAACGCTAAATTGATATTTTAAGAGATATGAAGCTGCTCTATTCCAGATTACAATTCACCTTCAAACACAGTGGAAACTCACGTTCCACCCCATTCAGGGAGAATTCCTGCATTGAATATCCCATTTGATCCACTTTTAGAAATGCAGATTCTGACTAGCCTGCCTGGAACAGACACCAAATTTTGTGTGCCTTGTTAGAGTCTCACTGCCTGTCCCTTTTTCTTGCTTTTTCCCATGTTTCTTTACTTATATGAGTGAGAGAAATCGTACGGTAATTGTCTTTCTGTGACTGACAGATATGACACAGCCCAGTTCTCTCTCCCTTTCTGCCACATGTCACAAAGAACAAGAATGCCTTCTAGCTTATGGCTCCATAAGAGTCCACAGAGCATTTGGAGGACAGGGAGATGGTAGAAGTGTCTGGGAGCTCCAGGCCTGTCTTCAGCCTTCAGCCCAACCAGAACATGACCACATCAATGTGAACATGGCATAAATGGACCTGAAGCCTAGAAATCACACTCCACAGCGAAAGAGAGAAGAAATCACCGAGACCATGGGAGAAGGATTTAGACAGTGCTTATGGGAGAATTGGGCGGCTGGTGCTTCAGAGCTCAGGGAGCCATGGCCAAGACAAAAAAAAAAACAAGGGAAATAGCCCTCTTAGAACCCACAATTTTAATGTTGACCCATAGCTGTTGGCGGAGAAGAGGAGAGTGTCTGACGGACATGAGTACTTGCAATGCAAGGGTCTTGAGGCCCAGGGATTCCAATGAGCATGCTTTGCAGACATAGACTCAAGACAACACCGTGTATCTCCTAGAGAGGACACCAGCAAGCAACCAGGTGCAGAAAGCCTGGAAAACATGATCAGAGACAATACGTGTTGACACCATGGTAAGATTATTATATCTTTGGGTGCAATAGTGATGTGTGCAGTGTTGGTGGAGATGCCTGGATGGGCGCCAAAGATACTTGGGCTCTACGAAAACCAGCATCAAGAATGAGAAGTGGCCACAGGCAGGACGGTGAGGACATTAGCTGCCCAATGTGCAATCACGGATTCCCAATCCTGACTTCTTCAGGCCACATTGCTTAGTCACAGGAGAACCGAAAATCCTGCAGGAGACTAGAAGAAAGCCCTGCCCACATCCTCTCACTTGGCCACGGAATTCAGCAGGCCTTAAGTTTTGTGGAGTGGGTTGAATGTCACGTTTCACAGGCACACCGTGTTTGGCCCAGACACCAAACACTCTGAATGGAAGGCAAGGAGAGCCTCTGCAGAGGATGAGCACACAGGAGAGTGGACAGCCACAACACAACCCCAGAGGGCATGTCACACACACCTGAGAATCTCTCAAGTGCAAACCTTTGGGCAGTCCATGAGCTCTTCTTCCTAAGGAAATTATCTTCAGTGTAGATAACAGAATGCATGTTTTGAATACCAAGAAGACAGAGACCTTTTAATGGATTCACGTTGTCTTCCTGAAACTGGCCCAAAAGCCTTTTCTGAAGGCTTCATATGGGGATTGGTTCTCTTCCAACGTGCTCCGTGCTTGCTCCTGTGAGCTCCAAACAGTTGAGTCCGTCCTGGGCCTAAGGGTGTAGGGTCTGCCTTTAATGTTTGGTCAGCTGGGAAAATTGCAAGGCATTTTTGTCACGATTTCTGGAGATGCAAGGACTCGTGTCCTCACTTTGAAGACTCCAGAAATGTCTTTGGCATGGTTGCGGGTGTTAACTCGGAGCTTTCCTCGGAATGTGGTGGGCAGTTTTCCTGGTCAGAAGCATCCTGATAGAGTGTGAGGAACATGTGTGTGGCGTGGAGTTCCCCATGTGAGGCTGCTTGTACTCCTGACTCTTTCTTGACCTTCCTTGGGTAAGATGGAATTGTGGATTCTTGCCCTTCCTCGGAGTCCAGAGGGGTGATGGTGACAGTCCCGGCCATAGACTACAAATTCGGCCATGGAGATGGTGACCCCAAATCGCTTCACAAACTGTCTTGGGGAAATACCCAGGTGGCTCCAGCGGATTGCAGTGATTTTGATACTCCTGGCTGAACCAGAACTACACCAGCCAGGTGAAGTGATGAGGCGTGGTTTGGTGAGGAGTGGTTGCTAGGACCTCAGAGCTTTGTGACGTCACAGAAGCTAACTGCACTGAAGCAGCAATCCCAATCTCATGACATATGAGTCCTATGGCTTTAAGGAGAAAGACCTGGGAAGGAACAAGAAAGCACCCTGTTAGCCTGATCATGATCTCAGGGGGTCTTTTCTCTTTCTTTCCCACTTCCCCTTTCTATACAAAAAGAAAAGAAAACGATGTTCTGTATACCATTCTTTAGACGCACATTTCTCCAGAGAGAGCAAGGTGTTCCTATTTCCACTGCAATTTCTAGAGATTTCAATCAACAGCTAGGCCTCTTGGCTACCACTAGGTCTCTGGGACGTTGGATATCCTTGGGTGACAGGGTCCATTCTTAGCTTCTGTTCCCTATGGTTTCTCTGTTTTAAAGTCTGCATTTGGTGCTTCTTCAGCTTGGAAAGTGAGGGAAGGAAGAAGAGAAGGAAAGTCACAATTCCAAATAATTGCCAGGGCAGGGATGAGTTGTGCTGTCCATGTCCTTATCTGCTAGTGTCCTGAAACACCAGTCCTAAGGGATGAAGGCCCTGTATACCTGACATTACCTTAAAAACCTTGCAAAGGATTCATGGAGAGTGAAACTCTGCATGATCATTACCCAGAAAGAAAGAGCCCTGGTCAGCACTCCTTGTCATCATTCGTTAATGCTACATGCCATAGTCATGGGGAGAGCGATGTTGAGCAACGCTCTTTATTCAGATGAAAATGAACGGCCAACATCAATGGCCTGCCATGCCCACTCTAGCATCACTGTGGAAGGATCTGAGATACCCTTTTAAGTGCTAGTGGATAAAGATGATTTTGAAGATGATGATAAAGAAGACGATTTCTAAATGAAATGCAAGCTGACCAAGGGAAATATCCTATGGCTTCACTCCTATGTGGTCCATGAGAAATACCATGGGCATGAGTAGTAGTAAGGGAAAATGGAAGGAGAGAAAGTCAGAATGGGAGACGCACCAGGAGACACTCAGGACTTTGGGGAGCAGGCTGGGAGTTTCAGGAAAACAGGACCTGCCATAAAGAGGGACCTGGTTAATGCGTATGGTGTTGGTGTGGCATTATATGAGGATGAGCACTTGGTGGTATATGCAATTAAAGAATCAGAGCACACTGTGTCACAATACATAGGATGGATGAAAGGCTGGCTTGTGGAATATAAGAAAACATAGTGAATAGGAAGCAAAACAGGCCGTTTCACATGGAGATTAAAAAGAAAGAGAAACGAATTCTAGTTTTATTATCTTACTGATTAAAAATGCATGCTATTGGTTTCCTATAAGGTCCTTATGTGAATTGGGTCTTTGGACATTGTAAATTAGAGTCTTCCCTCTTCCTACATTTTGGGAATAGATGAGGAAACCCGACATTGCCATTAAATGTCTCGAATTGTGGAACAGGGAATTGACTTGAACCTTACTTTCTGTGTGTTGGGAGATGCTTGAGGACTGTTCAAAAAAAAAAGAGAAATGGAAGGAATACTTCCAAACTCATTTTATGAGGCCAGCATCACCTTGATCCCAAAACCAGACAAGGATCCCCACCAAAAAAAGAGAACTACAGACCAATATCCTTGATGAACACAGATGCAAAAATTCTCGCCAAAATACTAGCCAATAGGATTCAACAGTACATTAAAAGGATTATGCACCACGATCAAGTGGGATTTATTCCAGGGCTGCAGGGTTGGTTCAACATCCGCAAATCAATCAATGTGAAAAAACACATTAATAAAAGAAAGAACAAAAACCATATGATATTCTCAATAGATGCTGAAAAAGCATTTGACAAAGTACAGCATCCCTTCCTGATCAAAACTCTTCAAAGTGTAGGGATAGAGGGCACATGCCTCAATATTATCAAAGACATCTATGAAAAACCTACCGCAAATATCATTCTCAATGGAGAAAAACTGAGCTTTTCTGCTAAGGTCAGGAACACGGCAGGGATGTCCATTATCACCACTGCTATTCAACATAGTACTAGAAGTCCTAGTCTCCGCAATCAGACAACAAAAGGAGATTAAAGGCATCCAAATTGGCAAAGAAGAAGTCAAACTATCACTCTTCGCAGATGGTATGATACTATATGTGGAAAACCCAAAAGACTCCACTCCAAAACTGCTAGAACTTGTACAGGAATTCAGTAAAGTGGCAGGATATAAAATCAATGCACAGAAATCAGTTGCATTTCTGTACACCAACAACAAGACAGAAGAAAGAGAAACTAAGGAGTCAATCTCATTTACAATTGCACCCAAAACTATAAGATACCTAGGAATAAACCTAACCAAAGATGCTAAGAATCTATACGCAGAAAACTATAAAGTACTCATGAAAGAAATTGAGGAAGACACAAAAAAATGGAAAAATGTTCCATGCTCCTGGATTGGAAGAATAAATATTGTGAAAATGTCTATGCTACCTAAAGCAATTTCCACATTTAATGCAATCCCTATCAAAATACCATCCATTTTTTTCAAAGAAAGGGAACAAATAATCCTAAAATTTATATGGAACCAGAAAAGATCTCGAGTAGCCAAAGGAATTTTGAAAAAGAAAGCCAAAGTTGGCAGCATCACAATTCCGGATTTCAAGCTCTATTACAAAGCTGTCATCATCAAAACAGCATGGTACTGACACAAAAACAGACACATAGATCAATGGAACAGAATAGAGAGCCCAGAAATAGACCTTCAACTCTATGGTCACCTAATCTTTGACAAAGCAGGAAAGAATGTATAATGGAAAAATGATAGCCTCTTCTATAAATGGTGCTGGGAAAATTGGACAGCCACATGCAGAAAAATGAAATTGGACCCCTTCCTTACATCACACACGAAAATAGACTCCAAATGGATGAAGGACCTCAATGTGAGAAAGGAATCCATCAAAATCCTTGAGGAGAATGCAGGCAGCAACCTCTTCGACCTCAACCGCAGCAACATCTTCCTAGGAACATTGGAAAAGGAAAGGGAAGCAAAGGCAAAAATGAACTATTGGGATTTCATCAAGATCAAAAGCTTTTCGACAGCAAAGGAAACAGTTAACAAAACCAAAAGACAACTGAGAGAATGGGAGAAGATATTTGCAAATGACATATCAGATAAAGGGCTAGTGTCCAAAATCTATAAGGAACATAACAATCTCAACACCCAAAGAACAAACAATTCAATCAAGAAATTTGAAGAGGACATGAACAGACATTTCTGCAAAGAAGACATCCAGAGGGCCAACAGACACATGAAAAAGTGTTCCACATCACTCGGCATCAGGGAAATACAAATCAAAACCACAATGAGATAACACCTCACACCAATCAGAAAGGCTAAAATGAACAAGTCAGGAAATGACAGATGCTGGCGAGGATGCAGAGAAAGAGGAAACCTCCTCCATTCTTCATGGGATGCAAGCTGGTGCAACCACTCTGGAAAACAGCATGGAGGTTCCTCAACATGTTGAAAATAGAACTACCCTATGACCCAACAATTGCACTACTGGGTATTTACCCTAAAGATACAAACTCAGTGATCTGAAGGGGCACGTGTACCCGAATGTTTATAGCAGCAATGTATACAATAGCCAAACTATGGAAAGAACCTAGATGTCCATCAACAGATGAATGGATAAAGAAGAGGTGGTATATATACACAATGGAATACTATGCAGCCATCAAAATAAATGAAATCTTGCCATTTGCAATGACATGAATGGAACTAGAGGGTATCATGCTTAGTGAAATAAGTCAATCAGAGAAAGACAACTACCATATGATATCCCTGATATGAGGACAAGGAGATGCAACATGGGGGGTTAGGGGGACAGGAGAAGAATAAATGAAGCAAGATGGGATTGGGAGGGAGACAAACCATAAAAGACTCTTAACTTCACAAAACAAACTTGCGGTTGCTGGGGGAAGTGGGATTGGGAGAGGGGGAGGTTGTTATGGACACTGGGGAGGGTATGTGCTATCGTGAGGGCTGTGAACTGTGTAAACCTGGTGATTTACAGGTGTGTAAACCTGGTGATATTATAATGTAATATAAATACATTATATGTTTATAAAAAAAAAAGAAAGAAAGAAAGAGCCATGGGCAGCACTCATTGTCATTATTAGTTAATGCTACATGCCATAGTCATGAGGAGAGCCATGTTGGTCAACTCTCTTTATTCAGATGAAAATGAACGGCCAACATCGATGGCCTGCTATGCCCACTCTAGCATCACTGTGGAAGGAACCGAGATATCCTTTTAAGGGTTAGTTGATAAAGATGATTATGAAGATGATGATAAAGAAGAAGATTTTCAAATGAAAATGCAAGCAGAACAAGGGAAATATCCTATGGCTTCAGTCCTATGTGGCCCATGAGGAATACCATGGACATGAGTAGTAGTAAGAGAAATCAGAAGGAGAAGAAGTCAGACATGGAGATACATCAGGAGACACTCAGGACATTGGGGACCAAGCTAAGGGTTACAGGAGGATAAGACATGCCATAAAGAGGGAACTGGTTAATGGGTATGGAGGTGGTGTGGCATTATACGAGGATGAGCACTTGGTGGTATATGCAATTAAAGAATCAGGAAACACTATGTCAAAAAACGTAGCATGGATGAAAGGCTGGCTGGCCGTATAAAAGAAAAAATAGTGAATAGATCAAAACAGGCCATTTCACATGGAGACAAAGAAAGAAAGAGAAGATAAATGAATTCTCATTTTATTATCGTACTGATTAAAAAGGTATGCAATTGGTTACCTATAAGGTCCTTATGTGAATTGGGTCTTTGGACATTGCAAATTAGTCTTCCCTCTTCCTACATTTTGGGAATAGATGAGAAAAGCCAACATTACCATTAAATGTCTCGAATTGTTGACCAGGGAATTGATTTGAACCTGGCTTTCTGTGTTGGGAGATGTTTGAGGACTGCTTCAAAATCCTCAGAAGCTGCTTCAAAAGTCATTACCTGAGACGTCAGATATGTATGACTCATGATCTTGTCATAGTAGTGCGTAGGTGTCCTGGAATTTATCTTTTTCTCTGCAGTATTGGATTACCTGGCAGACTTCTGTGTATCGGTCGTTTAAGTAAGGGTGTTTAATTAATTAATTTTAATTAATTATTTAATTAATGCTTGATAGGTAAGGAGTTAACTTATCCAGTTCAACAGTTTGATACTTTGATTATCTAAGCTTTTGTTTTTTATGGTATTTTCTCTGAATTTTGCGTCCATGAGTGCAGTTTCCCACTTAATCCCTAACTTCTGTGGGACCTTTTAAGAGTTTGTGTGTGTGTGTGTGTGTGTGTGTGTGTGTGTGTGTGTGTGTGTGTTTGTGTGTGTGTGTTGTACCAAACGCTAAAAATGATATTTTAAGAGATATGAAGCTGCTCTATTCCAGACCACAATTCACCTACAAAATCAGTGGAAACACACGTTACATCCCGTTCAGCCACATTTCCATCATTGAATGTCCCATTTGATCCACTTTGAGAAACGCAGATTCTGACTAGCCTGCCTGGAACAAACACCAAGTTTTGTGTGCCTCGTTAGAGTCTCATTGCCTGTCCTTTTTCCTTGCTTTTTCCCATGTTTATTTCCATGAGTGAGTGAAATCGTATGGTAGTTGTCTTTCTATGACTAACAGATATTACACAGCCCAGTGCTCTCTCCTTTCTGCCATGGTTACAAGGAGCAAGAACGCCTTCGTGCTTATGGCTCCATAAGGGTCCGCAGTGCATTTGGAGGAAAGGGAGATGGTAGAAGTGTCTAGGAACTCCAGGCTTGTCTTCAGCCATCAGCACCATCAGAAGATGACCACATCCATATAAACATGGCATAAATGGACCTGAAGCCTAGAAATCACACTCCACAGTGAAAGAGAGAAGAGGTCACAGAGATCATGGGAGAAGGGTGTAGATAGGGCTTATGGGAGAATTGGATGGTTGGTGCTTTAGAGGGCAGGGAGCCCTGGACAAAGACAAAGGCCCATTGGAGAGTAGCACACTTAGAAACCACAATTTGAATGTAGAACCATAGATGATGGCGGAGAAAAGGAGAGTGAATGACACGAGTTCTTGCAACCCAAGGTTCTTGAGACCTGGCCATTCCAGATCAGCATGTTTGCAGACATAGACACCAGACAACACTGTGTATCTCCTGGAGAGGAGACCCGCAAGCACCAAGGTGGAGACAGCCTGGAAACCATGATCAGAGACAATATCTGTTGGCAACGTGGAAAGATTATTATTTCTTTGTGTGCATTGGTGAAGGGCAGTGTTGGTGGAGATGCCTCGATGTGCGCCAAAGATACTTGGGCTTTACAACCGCCAGCATCTAGACTGAGAAGTGGCCACAGGCAGGACGGTGAGGACATTAGCTGCTCAACCTGCAATCACGGATTCCCAAACCTGGAACACTGTTGGGACTGCCTGCTTCAGGTCACGTTGCTTAGTCCCATATTCCAGGAAATCCTTCAGAGGACTAGAATAAAGCCCTGCCCACATCCTCTCACCTGGCCACAGAATTCAGCAGGCCTTAAATTTTTTGGAGTAGGTACGGCCCCAAACTAACCCTTTGATGGGAGGACCCATGCCTATGAGCATGCCCAGTGTGATGACTGGCACCATGGGAATAGCGCCTCTTGGAAACACTCCAGTGATGAACCAGAGCATGATGGGCATGAACATGAACATGGGGATGTCAACTGCTGGGATGGGCCTCACAGGCACAATAGGAATGGGCATGCCCAACTTAGCCATGACTTCTGGAACTGTGCAACCCAAGCAAGATGCCTTTGCAAATTTTGCCAACTTTAGCAAATGAGAAATGGTAAAGGAGCAGATTGAATGAAGGATTTTTAGTGGTGAAGATAGGTGATGTTGGGATGGAAAATGCTAATCAACTCCCGTTTCTTTTATTAATTAGTTAAAATAAACCTACATAAAGAACCAAAAAAAGGCTGTTTTATAAAAGTGAAATATCTAGTATTTCAGGTGACCAGGCAAGGGCACTTCAGATGAGGCAGTCAAAATTATTTTTCCCAGTGAGAATAGACCACTCGTGGGATAGTGAGACCTTGAAAGCCTTTGTAAATTGAAGAGCCCATTTTAACATCCTGATTTGTGGGAAGACTGGAATAGGGCTGAATAAATGTGTTTGAATCTCTAATTTTATACTTTTCTTTTCCTGAGGAACTTGATTTTTCTGTCCCTGAATCGCCTTGTCATAATTGGGTCTGTTCCTTTTACTACCACTCTTGAGTCCATAAATGAAATCATTAAAGTTGGATGATCAGTTTTTTATAAAAATATATATTTTTGTCCAAAAAAAGGCATACATATGTGATTATGGCTAAATCAAAGGGAACTGGAATGTATATACTTTTGCTAATGTTTCAGCAACACTGCTATTCCTATTATACTATTCCAAATTTTTATTGTAACGAAACCTCTTCAAGCAACTTGTGATAGCTATGGGACTTTTCCCATATCTTCTGCTATAATTAGCCTTTGCAGAATGAGGAAAAATATTTTTTTTTCAGGACTGCTCTATGGTTTCCTTTAAAAGAAAAAGAAAAAAAAAAACCCTCCAGTATTTTTGTTTGTTTTTAGCAGTCATTATTTACAATTTGCAGTGGTTAACTTGGCAAGGCTTCCTTCCGTGTTTATCCCTGTAGCCACCACTTCTCAGTCAGGAACAGTCAAAAAGAAAAATATTTATTTTTATTTTTTTTGGTGTCTTTTAAAAAATTGAAAAGGTAAAAATTCATTAAAACCTTAAGTTAAATATAAATGTTAGAATTCAACAATGTTGGCTTTTAGATTTTATACAGTATTCGTTTGGTTTTGTTTTGAGTGTATATAATATGGCGTTAGCAGTATGGCTCCAATAGAGAGGAGTTAAATATATATTATTAAAGGAGACCTGTAGCAGTCAAAAGATTTTATTGATTTAATGGCAAATAAAGGAAATTAATTAAAATGTTTTCATTTTTCCTGCTGTAATTCTGCATTAAGCTCACATGAAAATCATGATCCTAGAGTTTGGAACGCACAATTGATTGTTTCACCCTCAAGCTGGGAATATTTTTAAAAATAAATATTATAATATAGGTATCAAATTATTACCTCCCCACTTTGTGTTGAAATTTTTTTTATTAAACTGATAAAACTTTGTTTCCATTGTATTCATAATGTTCTGTTATATATAACATTAAAATGTTCATTAAAATAAACAAAAAAAATTTTTTTGGAGTAGGTAGAAAGTCACGGTTCATAGGCACACCTGACCCACGAGGCATAACCTCACCATATTTGGCCCATACATCAAAAACTCTGAATGGAAGGCAAGGAGAGCCTCTGCAGAGGACGAGCCCACTGGAGAGTGGAAAACCACAACCCATCCCCAGAGGGCATGTCACACACACCGGAGACTCTATCAAGTGCCAGCCTTTGGGCACTCCATGAGCTCTTCTACCTAAAGAAATTATCTTCAGGGTAGCTAACAGAATGTGTGTTTCCAATAGAGAGAAGACAGAGACCTTTTGTAGATTCACATTGTATTCCTGAAACTGGCAAGAAAGCCTTTTCTGATGGCTTCACATGGGGATTGGATCTCTTCCAACATGCTCCGCGCTTGTTCCTGTGAGCTCCAAACAGAAGAGTCCAGCGTGCAGGGTCTGATTTTAATGATTGGTAAGTTGGGAAAATTGGGAGGTATTTATGGCACGATTTTTGAGAATGCAAGAAGAACTCGTGTCCTCACTGTTGAAGACTCCAGACAGGTCTTTTGTATGGTTGCGGGTGTTAAATATGAGCTTTCCTCGGAGGGCGGGGGGCGCTTTTCCTCGTCAGAAGTATCCTGGTAGGGTGTGAGGACCATGAATATGTGTATGGCGTGGAGTTCCCCATGTGAGGCTGCTTGTACTCCTGACTCTTTCTTGACCTTACGTCGATAAGTTGGAAATGTGGATTCTTGCCCCTCTCAGGAGTCCAGAGGGGAGTTGGTGACAGTCACGTCCAAAGTCTACAAATTCACCCATGGAGAAGGTGACCCCAAATCGCTTCACAAACTGTCGGGGAAATTACAAGGCGGCTCCAGCGGTTTGGAGTGATTTTGATACTCCTGGCTGATGCAGAACTACTCCAGTCAGGTGAAGTGATGAGGCTTGGTTTGGTGAGGAGTGGTTGCTAGGACTTCTGAGCTTTGTGATGTCACAGAAGTTGAGTTCACTGAAGCAGCATTCTCATTCTCATGACATATGAGTCCTATGGCTTGAAGTACAAAGACCTGGTGAGGAACAAGAAAGAGCCCTGTTAGCCTGATCATGAGCTCAGGTGGCCTTTTCTGTTTCTTTCCCACTTCCACTTTCTATACAAAGAGAAAAGAAAATGATATTCTGTATACCATTCTTTAGACCAACATTTCTCCGCAGAGAGCAAGGTGTTCCTATTTCTACTGCCATTTTTAGAGATCTCAATCAACAGCGAGGCCTCTTGGCTACCAATAGGTCTCTGGGAGTTTGGATATCCTTGTGTGAGAGTGTCCATTCTTAGTTTCTGTTCCCTATGGTTTCTCTGGTGTAAGGTATGCCTTTGGTGCTTCATCATCTTTGAAGGTGAGGGAAGGAAGAAGGGAAGGAAATTCACAATACCAGAGAAAATTGCCAGGGCAGAGATGCTTTGTACTTTCCGTGTCCTTATCTGCTAGTGTCTTGAAACACCAGTCCCAAGGGATGAAGGCTCTGTCTACCTGATCTTACCTGAAACACCGTTGCAAAGGCTTCATGGAGAGTGAAACACTTCTTGATCGCTACCCCTCAAGATAGAGCCCTGGTCAGCAACCTTGTCATCATTAGTTAATGCTTCATGCCATAGTCATGGGGAGAGACATGTTGAGCAACTCTCTTTACTCAGATGGAAATGAACAGCCAACATCGATGGCCTGCCACGCCCACTCTAGCATCACTGTGGAAGGAGCCGAGATACCCTTTTAAGCACTTTGGATAAAAATGATTATGAAGATTAGATTAAGAAGATGATTTCCAAATGAAAATGCAAGCAGACCAAGGGAAATATCCTATGGCTTCACTCCTATGTGGTCCATGAGGAATACCATGGACATGAATAATAGTAAGGGAAAACGGCAGGAGAAGAAGTCAGACAGGGAGATGCACCAGGAGACACTCAGACCTTTGGGGACCAAGCTGAGGGTTACAGGAGCATAAGAGCTGCCATAAAGAGGGAAATGGATAAAGGGTATGGAGGTGGTGTCGCATTATATGAGGATGAGCACTTGGTCGTATATGCAATTAAAGAATCAGGGAGAGAGGAGGAGTCAAGATGGCGGAGAAGTAGCAGCCTGAGACTACATCAGGTAGCAGGAGATCAGCTCGATAGCTTATCTAAACATTGCAAACACCTACAAATCCAACGAGAGAGCGAAGAGAAGAAGAACTGCAACTCTAGAAACAGAAAATCAACCACTTTCTGAAAGGTAGGACTGGCGGAGAAGTGAATCTAAAACGATGGGAAGATAGAACGCGGGGGAAGGGGCCGGCTCCCGGCAAGTGGCGGAGCAACGGAGCACACAATCAGGACTTTTAAAAGTCTGTTCCACTGAGGGATATTGCTCCAGAGGCTAAACCAGGGTGAAGCCCACGCGGGGTCAGCATGGCCCCAGGCCCTGCAGGGTCACAGAAGGATCGGGGGTGTCAGAGTGTTGGAGAGCTCGCAGGTATTAGAAAGGAGAAGCCGGCTGCAGAGACAGAGCCGAGGACTGAACTCTCAGCTCGGGGTTACCTTGAACTGGTCGCGGGCTGGGTGAGCTTGGAGTGCGGCTAGAGGCTGGGGATACAGGAGTGATTGGGTGCTGTCCTCTGGGGGCGCACTGAGGAGTGGGGCCCCAGGCTCTCGGCTCCTCCGGGCCAGAGACTGGGAGGCGCCATTTTCATTCCCGTCCTCCGGAACTCTACGAAAAGTGTTCAGGGAACAGAAGCTCCCAAAAGCGAATCCGAGCAGATTACTTAGTCTGGCCGCCAGTAAGGGCGGTGCAATCCTGCCTAGGGCAAAGACACTTGAGAGTCACTACAACAGGCCCCTCCCCCAGAAGATCAACAAAATATCTAGCCAGGACGAAGTTCATCTATCAAGGAGAAAGCAGGTTCAATTCCTAAGACAGCAGAGCAATTCCAGAGGAGGAGAAAGCAAAGCACGGAACTCATGGCTTTCTCCCCATGATTCTTTAGTCTTGCGGCTACTTCAATTTTTTTTTCTTTTTTTCAATTTTTTTTCTTTTTTCTTTTTTCTTCTTCTGCTAAAATTTTTAAAACTTTTACCCTTTTCTTTTTTAACATTTTTTGACTAGTTCATCTAAATATATATATTTTTTTCTTTTTTGTATATTTTTTATTTGTTTTATTTTTAAATTTTTTTAATTTTTTTTTCCTTTTTTTGTTTTTTTTTTTTTCAGAAGCTGTTTTTATCCCCTTTCTCCCCCCCGACAATTAGGGGTCTCTTCTGATTTGGTTACAGCGCATTTTCCTGGTGTCTTTGCCACCCTTTTAGTAGTTTATTTGCTCCTTCATATCCTCTTATCTGGACAAAATGACAAGGCGGAAAAAATCACCACAAACAAAAGAACAAGAGACAGTACTGAAGGCTAGGGACCTAATCAACACAGACATTGGTAATATGTCAGATCTAGAGTTCAGAATGACGATTCTGAACATTCTAGCCAGGCTCGAAAAGGCATGGAAGATATTAGAGAAACCCTCTCTGGAGATATTAAAGCCCTTTCTGGAGAAATTAAAGAACTAAAATCTAACCAAGTTGAAATCAAAAAAGCTATAAATGAGGTGCAATCAAAAATGGAATCTCTCACAGCTAGGACAAATGAGGCAGAAGAAAGAATTAGTGATATAGAAGACCAAATGACAAAGAATAAGGAAGCCGAGCAAAAGAGGGACAAACAGCTACTGGACCATGAGGGGAGAATTCGAGAGATAAGTGACACCATAAGACGAAACAACATTAGAATAATTGGGATTCCAGAAGAAGAAGAAACAGAGAGGGGAACAGAAGGTCTATTGGAGAGAATCATTGGAGAGAAGTTCCCTAATATGGCAAAGGGAACAAGCATCAAAATCCAGGAGATGCAGAGAACCCCCCCTCAAAGTCAACAAGAAGAGGTCCACACCCCGTCACCTAATAGTAAAATTTACAAGTCTTAGTGACAAAGAGAAAATCCTGAAAGCAGCCCGAGAAAAGAACTCTGTAAAATACAATGGTAAAAATATTAGATTGGCGGCCGACTTATCCACAGAGACCTGGCAGGCCAGAAAGAGCTGGCATGATATATTCAGAGCACTCAACGAGAAAAACATGCAGCCAAGAATACTCTATCCAGCTAGGCTATCATTAAAAAGAGAAGGAGAGATAAAAAGCTTCCAGGAGAAACAAAAACTGAAAGAATTTGCAAACGCCAAACCAGCTCGACAGGAAATATTGAAAGGGGTCCTCTAAGCAAAGAGAGAGCCTAAAAGTAGTAGATCAGAAAGGTACAGAGACAATATACAGTAACAGTCACCTTACAGGCTAATAATGGCACTAAATTCATATCTCTCAATAGTTACCCTGAATATTAATGGGCTAAATGCCCCAATCAAAAGACACAGGGTATCAGAATGGATAAAAAATCAAAACCCATCAGTATGTTGCCTACAAGAAACTCATTTTAGACGCAAAGACACCTCCAGATTTAAAGTGAGGGGGTGGAAAACAATTTACCATGCTAATGGGCATCAGAAGAAAGCTGGGGTGGCAATCCTTATATCAGATCAATTAGATTTTAAGCCAAAGACTATATTAAGAGATGAGGAAGGACACTATATCCTATTCAAAGCGTCTGTCGAACAAGAAGATCTAACAATTTTAAATATCTATGCCCCTAACCTGGGAGCAGCCAACTATAACAACCAATTAATAACAAAATCAAAGAAACACATCAATAATAATACAATAATAGTAGGGGACTTTAACACTCCCCTCACTGAAATGGACAGATCATCCAAGCAAAAGATCAACAAGGGAATAAAGGCCTTAAATGACACACTGGACCAGATGGACATCACAGATATATATTCAGAACATTTCATCCCAAAGCAACAGAATACACATGCTTCTCTAGTGCACATGGAACCTTCTCCAGAATAGATCACATCCTGGGTCACAAATCAGGTCTCAAACGGTATCAAAAGATTGGGATCATTCCCTGCATATTTTCAGACCACAATGCTCTGAAGCTAGAACTCAATCCCAAGAGGAAAGCTGGAAAGAACCCAAATACATGGAGACTAAACAGCATCCTTCTAAAGAATGAATGGGTCAACCAGGAAATTAAAGAGGAATTGAAATAATTCATGGAAACAAATTATAATGAAAACACAACAGTTCAAAATCTGTGGGACACAGCAAAGGCAGTCCTGAGAGGAAAATATATAGCGGGACAAGCCTTTCTCAAGAAACAAGAAAGGTCTCAAGTACACAACCTAACCCTACACGTAAAGGAGCTGGGGAAAGAACAAGAAAGAAATCCTAAGCCCAGCAGGAGAAGAGAAATCATAAAGATCAGAGCAGAAATCAATGAAATAGAAACCCCCCCAAAAAAAAAACAATAGAAAAAATCAATGAAACTAGGAGCTGGTTCTTTGAAAGAATCAATAAGATTGATAAACCCCTGGCCAGACTCATCCAAAAGAAAAGAGAAAGGACCCAAATCAATAAAATCATGAATGAAAGAGGAGAGATCACAACTAACACCAAAGAAATACAGACAATTATAAGAACATACTATGAGCAACTCTACGCCAACAAATCGGACAATCTGGAAGAAATGGATGCATTCCTAGAGACATATAAACTACCACGACTGAGCCAGGAAGAAATAGAAAACCTGAACTGGCCCATAACCAGTAAGGAGATTGAAACAGTCATCCAAATTCTCCAAACAAACAAAAGCCCAGGGCAAGACGGCTTCCCAGGGGAATTCAACCAAACATTTAAAGAAGAACGTATTCCTATTCTCCTGAAACTGTTCCAAAAAATAGAAATGGAAGGAAAACATCCAAACTCATTTTATGAGGAGAGCATCACCTTGATCCCAAAACCAGACAAGGATCCCACCAAAAAAGAGAACTACAGACCAATATCCTTGATGAACACAGACGCAAAACTTCTCGCCAAAATACTAGCCAATAGGATTCAACAGTACATTAAAAGGATTATTCACCATGTATCAAGTGGAATTTATTCCAGGGCTGCAGGGTTGGTTCAACATCCGCAAATCAATCAATGTGATAGAACACATTAATAAAAGAAAGAACAAGAACCATGTGATACTCTCAATAGATGCTGAAAAAGCATTTGACAAAGTACAGCATCCCTTCCTGATCAAAACTCTTCAAAGTGTAGGGATAGAGGGCACATACCTCAATATTATCAAAGCCATCTATGAAAAGCCCACCGCAAATATCATTCTCAATGGAGAAAAACTGAAAGCTTTTCCGCTAAGGTCAGGAACAAGGCAGGGATGTCCATTATCACCACTGCTATTCAACATAGTACTAGAAGTCCTAGCCTCAGCAATCAGACAACAAAAAGAAATTAAAGGCATCCAAATTGGTAAAGAAGAAGTCAAACTATCACTATTTGTAGATGATATGATACTATATGTGGAAAACCCAAAAGACTCCACTCCAAAACTGTTAGAACTTGTACAGGAATTCAGTAAAGTGGCAGTATATAAAATCAATGCACAGAAATCAGTTGCATTTCTGTACACCAACAACAAGACTGAAGAAAGAGAAATTAAGGAGTCAATCCCATTTACAATTGTACCCCAAACTATAAGATACCTAGGAATAAACCTAACCAAAGAGACTAAGAATCTATACGCAGAAAACTATAAAGTACTCATGAAAGAAATTGAGGAAGACACAAAAAAATGGAAAAATGTTCCATGCTCCTGGATTGGAAGAATAAATATTTTGAAAATGTCTATGCTACCTAAAGCCATCTACACATTTAATGCAATCCCTATCAAAATACCATCCATTTTTTTCAAAGAAATGGAACAAATTATCCTAAAATTTATATGGAACCAGAAAAGACCTCGAATAGCCAAAGGAATGTTGAAAAAGAAAGCCAAAGTTGGTGGCATCACAATTCCGGACTTCAAGCTCTATTACAAAGCTGTCATCATCAAGACAGCATGGTACTGGCACAAAAACAGACACACAGATCAGTGGAACAGAATAGAGAGCCCAGAAATCGACCCTCAACTCTATGGTCAACTAATCTTCAACATAGCAGGAAAGAATGTCCAATGGAAAAAAAGACAGCCTCTTCAATAAATGGTGCTGGGAAAATTGGACAGCCACATGCAGAAAAATGAAATTGGACCACTTCCTTACACCACACACGAAAATCGACTCCAAATGGATGAAGGACCTCAATGTGAGAAAGGAATCCATCAAAATCCTTGAGGAGAATGCAGGCAGCAACCTCTTCGATCTCAGCCATAGCAACATCTTCCTAGGAACAACGGCAAAGGCAAGGGAAGCAAGGGCAAAAATGAACTATTGGGATTTCATCAAGATCAAAAGCTTTTGCACAGCAAAGGAAACAGTTCACAAAACCAAAAGACAACTGACAGAATGGGAGAAGATATTTGCAAACGACATATCAGATAAAGGGCTAGTATCCAAAATCTATAAGGGACTTAGCAAACTCAACACCCAAAGAACAAACAATGCAATCAAGAAATGGGCAGAGGACATGATCAGACATTTCTGCAAAGAAGACATCTAGATGGCCAACAGACACATGAAAAAGTGCTCCACGTCACTCAGCATCAGGGAAATACAAATCAAAACCACAATGAGATATCACCTCACACCAGTCATAATGGCTAAAATTAACAAGTCAGGAAATGACAGATGCTGGCGAGGATGCGGAGAAAGGAGAACCCTCCTACACTGTTGGTGGGAATGCAAGCTGGTGCAACCACTCTGGAAAACAGCATGGAAGTTCCTCAAAATGTTGAAAATAGAACTACCCTATGACCCAGCAATTGCACTACTGGGTATTTACCCTAAATATACAAACATAGTGATCCGAAGGGGCACGTGTACCCGAAAGTTTATAGCAGCAATGTCTACAATAGCCAAACTATGGAAAGAACCTAGATGTCCATCAACAGATGAATGGATAAAGAAGAAGTGGTATATACTTCTATACAATGGAATACTATGCAGCCATCAAAAGAAATGAAATCATGCCATTTGCAAAGATGTGGATGGAACTAGAGCGTATCATGCTTAGTGAAATAAGTCAATCGGAGAAAGACAACTATCATATGATCTCCCTGATATGAGGACATGGAGAAGCAACATGGGGGGTTAGGGGGATAGGAGAAGAATAAATGAAACAAGATGGGATTGGGGGGAGACAAACCATAAATGACTCTTAATCTCACAAAACAAACTGGGGGTTGCTGGGGGAGGTGGGATTGGGAGAGGGGGATGGGGCTATGGACATTGGGAAGGGTAAGTGCTATCGTGAGTGCTGTGAAGTGTGTAAACCTGGCGATTCACAGACCTGTACCCCCGGGGATAAAAATACCTTATCTGTTTATTAAAAAAAAATTTGGAAGGGGAGGAGAACCATAAGAGACTATGTACTCTGAAAAACAACCTGAGGGTTTTGAAGGGTCAGGGCTGGGAGGTTGGGGGAACAGGTGGTGGGTAATGGGGAGGGCACGTTTTGCATGGAGCACTGGGTGTTGTGCAAAAAGAATGAATACTGTTACGCTGAAAAAATAAATAAAATGGAAAAAAAAATACAAGAAAGAATCAGGGAACACTGTGTCAAAATACGTAGGATGGATGAAAGCCTGGCTTGTCGAATATAAGAAAGTATAGTGAATAGAAAGCAAAACAGGTCGTTTCACATGGAGATGAAGAAAGAGAAGAGAAATGAATTCTATTTTTATTATCTTACTGATGAAAATTGTATGCAATTGGTTTTCCTATAAGGTCTTTATGTGAATTGGGTCTTTGGACTTTGTAAGTTAGTGTCTTGCCTCTTCCTACATTTTGGGAATAGATGAGAAAAGCCGACATTACCATTAAATGTCTCGAATTGTGGACAAGGGAATTGATTTGAACCTGGCTTTCTGTGTGTTGGGAGATGTTTGAGGACTGCTTCAAAAGCCTCAAAATTGACTTCAAAAGTCATTAATTGAAACGTCAGATATGTATGACTCATATCTTATCATGCAGTGCGTATGTGTCTTGTAATTTATCCTTTTTCTCCGGTATTGAATTAGCTGGCAGACTCCTGTGTAGGGGTCTTTTAGATAACGTAGTTTAATTAACAAATTAATTAATTATTTATGGATATGTAAGGAGTTATCTTATCCAGTTTGAACGGTTTGTTACTTTGATTCTCTAAGATTTTGTTTTTTTGGTATTTTCTCTGAATTTTATTTCCATGAGTGCTATTCCTGACTTGATCCCTAACATCTGTGGGACTCTTTTATGAGTGTGTGTGTGTGTGTGTGTGTGTGTGTGTGTGTGTTTGTGTGTGTGTGTGTGTGTGTTTCACAAAACGCTTCAGTGTCTGTACCTGAGACAGCAGATATGTATGACTCATGATCTTGTCATGGTAGAGCATATGTGTCTTGGAATTTATCATTTTCTCTCCGGTATTATATTTGTTCACAGACTAATTAATTAATTAATTAATTCTTGATAGGGAAGGAGTTAACTTATCAAGTTTGGACGGTTTGGTACTTTGATTCTCTAAGCTTTTGTTTTTTATGTTATTTTCTCTGAATTTTACTTCCATGAGTGTTATTTCACACTTGCTCCCTTACTTCTGTGGGACTCTTTTAAGAGTGTGTGTGCAAGTGTTTGTGTGTGTGTGTGTGTGTGTTTGTTTCACAAAACGCTATAAATGATATTTTAAGAGATATGAAGCTGCTCTATTCCAGACACCTTCAACACAGTGGAAACTCACGTTACATCCCGTTCAGCCAGATTCCCGGCATTGAATGTCCTATTTGATCCACATTCTGAAATGCAGATTCTGTCTACCCTGCCTGGAACAAACACCAAATTTTGTGTGCCTGGATAGAGTATCATTGCCTGTCCCTTTTTCTTGATTTTTCACATGTTTCATAACTTCTATGAGTGTGTGTAATCATATGGTAGTTGCCTTTCTCTGACTGACAGATATGACACAGCCCAATGCTCTCTCCCTTTCTGCCACGAGTCACAAGGAGCAAAAATGCCTTCTTTCGCATGGCTCCATAAGAGTCTCAGTACATTTGGAGGACAGGGAGAAGGTAGAAGTGTCTGGGACCTCCAGGTCTGTCTTCAGCCATCAGCATAACCAGAAGATAACCACATCAATGTAAATATGGCATAAATGTACCAAAAGCCTAGAAATCACACTCCACAGCGAAAAAGAGAAGTCACAGAGACCATTGGAGAAGGGTGTACACAGGGCTTAAGGGAGAATTGGACGGTTGGTTCTTCAGAGGGCAGGGAGCAATGGCCTAAGACAAAGCCCCAGGGGAGAGAAGCACATTTAGAACCCACAATGTGAATGTTGACCGAAAGCTACTGGCGGAGAAAGGAGAGTGTCTGAATGACACAAGTACTTGCAAACCAAGTGTCCTGAGGCCCAGGGATTCCAGATCATCATTCTTTGCAGATATAGACTCCAGACAACACTGAGTATCTCCTGGAGAGGACACCAGCAAGCAACCAGGTGCAGGCAGCCTGAAAATCATGATCAGAGACAATACCTGTTGACACCTTGGTAAGATTATTATTTCTTTGTGTATATTGGTGATGGGCAGTGTTGGTGGAGATGCCTCAGTTGGCGCCAAAGATACTTGGGCTCTCCGACCGCCAATATCAAGACTGAGAAGTGGCCACAGGCAGGACGGTGAGCACATTAGCTGCCCAAACTGCAGGACGGTGAGCACATTAGCTGCCCAAACTGCATCACGGATTCCCAAACGTGGAACACTGTTGGAACTGACTTAGTCAGGCTAAGATGCTTAGTCCCAGGAGAACAGAAAATCCTGCTGGGGACTAGAAGAAAGCCTTGCCCACATCCTCTCACCTGGCCACAGAATTCAGCACGCCTTAAGTTTTGTGGAGTGGTTTCAAAGTCAGGTTTCACAGGAACACCATATTTGGCCCAGACACCAAACACACTGAAAGAAGGCAAGGAGAGACTCTGCAGGGGACGTGCCCACAGGAGAGTGGACAGCACAACACAAAACCAGAGGGTATGTCACACACACCTGAGATTCTCTCAAGTGCCAGCCTTTGGCACTCCATGAGCTCTTCTTCCTAAAGAAATTATCTTCAGGGTTGATAACAGAATGCACGTTTCAAATACATAGAAGACAGAGACCTCTTGTAGTTTCACGTTGTATTCCTTAAACTGGCCCGAAAATCATTTCCGATGGCTTCCCATGAGGATTGATTCTCTTCCAACATGCTCCGTGCTTGCTCCTGTGAGCTACAAACAGATGAGTCCGTCCTGGGCCAAAGGGTCTATGGTGTAGGGTCTGACTTTAATGTTTGGTCAGCTGGGAAAATTGGGAGGCATTTATGGCACGATTTCTGGAGATGCAAGAAGAACTCATGTCCTCATGTTGAAGACTCCAGACAGGTCTTTGGTATGGTTGCAGGTGTTAACTCTGAGCTTTCCTCAGAGAGTGGGGGCACTATTCCTAGTCAAATGCATCCAGATAGGTTGTGAGGACCATGAACATGTGTATGGCGTGGAGTCCCCATGTGAGGCTGCTTGTACGCCTGACTCTTTCTTGACATCACGTTTGTAAGATGGAGTTGTGAATTCTTGCCAATCTCAGGAGTCCAGAGGGGTGGTGGTGACAGTCACGGTCAAAGATTCGAAATTCGGCCATGGAGCAGGTGACCCCAAATAGCTTCACAAACTGTCTTGGGGAAATTCCAAGGCGGTTCCAGCGGTGTGGAGTGATTTTGATACACCCGGCTGACGTAGAACTACTCCAGCCAGGTGAAGGGATGACGCGTGGTTTGGTGAGGAGTGGTGGCTAGGACCTCTGAGTTTTGTGACGTCACAGAAGCTGACTTCACTGAAGCAGCAATCCCATTCTCATGACATGTGAGTCCTATGTCTTTAGGTAGAAAGTCCTGGCGAGGAAAAAGGAAGAGCCCTGTTAGCCTGATCATGAACTCAGGTGGTCTTTTCTGTTTCTTTCCCACTTCCACATTCTATACAAAGAGAAAAGAAAACGATGTTCTGTATACCATTCTTTAGACCAAGATTTCTCCCGAGAGAGCAAGTTGTTCCTATTTCTTCTGAAATATCTGGAGATCCTAATCTACATCGAGGTCTCTTGGCTAACAATAGGTATCTGGGATATTTGATATCCTTGGGTGTGAGGTTGAATTTTTAGCTTCTGTTCCCTATGGTTACTCGGGTGTAAGGTGTGCCTTTGGTTCTTGGTCAGCTTTGAAGGGGAGGGAAGGAAGAAGGGAAGGAGAGTCACAATTCCAGGAAAATTGCCAGGGCAGGGAAGCATTGTGCTGTCCATGTCCTTATCTGCTAGTTTTTTGAAACACCAGTCCCAAGGGATGAAGGCTCTGTCTACCTGACATTACCTGAAACATGGTTGCAAAGGCTTCATGGAGAGTGAAACACTTCATGATCGCTTCCAAGAAAGAAAGAGCCCTGGTCAGCACTCCTTGTCATCATTAGTTAATGCTACATGCCATAGTCATGGGGAGAGACATGTTGAGCAGCTCTCTTTACTCAGATGAAAATGAACGGTCAACATCGATGGTCTGCCTTGCCCACTCTAGCATCACTGTGGAAGGAACCGAGATACCCATTTAAGCGCTAGTGGATAAAGATGATTATGAAGATGATGATAAAGAAGATGATTTCCAAATGAAAATGCAAGCAGACCAAGGGAAATATCCTATGGCTTCACTCCTATGTGGCCCATGAGGAATACCATGGACATGAGTATTAGTAAGGGAAAACAGAAGGAGAAGAAGTCAGACATCTAGACGCACGAGGAGAGACTCAGGACTTTCGGGACCAAGCTGAGGGTTACAGGAGGATAAGACCTACCATAAAGAGGGAACTGCTTAATGGATATGGAGGTGGTGTGGATTTATATGAGAAAGAGCACTTGATGGTATATGCAATTGAAGAATCACGGAACACTATGTCACAAAACGTAGGATGGATGAAAGGCTGTCTGGACGAATATTAGAAACTATAGTGAATAGGAAGCAAAACAGGTCGTTTCACGTGGAGTCGAAGAAAGAAAGAGAAGAGAAATGAATTCTAGTTTTATTATCTTACTGATTAAAATGGTATTCAATTGGTTTTCCTATAAGGTCCTTATGTGAATTGGGTCTTTGGACATTGTAAGTTAGAGTCTTTTCTCTTCTTACATTTTGGGAATAGATGAGAAAAACCGACATTAACATTTAATGTCTCAAATTGTGTACCAGGGAATTGATTTGAACCTGGCTTTCTGTGTGTTGGGAGATGTTTGATGACTGCTTCAAAAGCCTCAAAATCGGCTTCAAATGTCAGTACCTGAGAAGTCAGATATGTATGACTCATGATCTTGTCATGGTAGTGCATATGTGTCTTGGAATTTATAATTTTGTCTCCTTTATTGGATTTGATGGCAGACTTCTGTGTAGGAGTCTTTTGGATAAGGCTGTTGCGTTAATTCTTGATAGGTAAGGAGTTATCTTATCCAGTTTGGATGGTTTGGTACTTTGATTCTCTAAGCTTTTGTTTTTTTATGGCATTTTCTCTGAATTTTGTTTCCATGAGTGCTATTCCTCACTTGCTCCCTAACTTCTGTGGGACTCTTTTAAGAGTGTGTGTGTGTGTGTGTGTGTGTGTGTGTGTGTGTGTGTGTGTGTTTCAGAAAACGCTAAAAATGGTATTTTAAGAGATATGACGCTGCTCTATTCCAGATCGCAATTCCCCTTCAAACACAGTGGAAACTCACATTACATCCCGTTTGGCCCCATTTCCTGCATTGAATGTCCTATTTGATCCACTTTCCGAAAAGAAGATTCTGACTAGCCTGCCTGGAACAAACACCAAATTTTGTGTGCCTGGTTAGACTCTCATTGCCTGTCCCTTTTTCTTGCTTTTTCACATGTTTCATTACTTCTATGAGTGAGTGAAATCGTATGCTAGTTGTCTTTCTCTGACTGACAGATATGACACAGACCAATGCTCTCTCCCTTTCTGCCACGAGGCACAAGGAGCAAAAATCCTTCTTGCTTATGGCTCCATAAGAGTCCACAGTGTATTTGGAGGACAGGGAGATGGTAGAAGTTTCTGGGAATTCCAGGCCTGTCTTCAGCCATCAGCACAACCAGAAGATGACCAAATCAATGTAAACATGGCATAAATGGTCCTGAAGCCTAGAAATCACACTTCACAGCAAAAAGAAGAAGTCACAGGGACAATGGGAGAAGGGTGTAGAAAGGGCTAATGGGAGAATTAGACGGTTGGTTCTTCAGAGGTCAGGGAGCGATGGCATAAGACAAAGGCCCAGTTGAGAGGAGCACACTTAGAACCCACAGTTTGCATGTTGACCCATAGCTGTTGGCAGAGAAACGGAGAGTGTCTGAAGGACACAAGTTCTTGCAACCCAAGGGTCATGAGGCCCAGGGATTCCAGATCAGTATGCTTTTCAAACATAGACTCCAGAGTACACTGTGTATCTCCTGGAGAGGACACCAGCAAGCAACCAGTTGCAGATAGCCTGGAAACCATGATCAGAGACAATATCTGTTGACACCGCGATATCATTATTGTTGTTTCTTTGTGTGCATTTTTGATGGGCAGTGTTGGTGGAGATGCCTGGATGTGCGCCAAAGATACTTGGTCTCTATGACTGCCAGCATCAAGAGTGAGAAGTGGCCACAGGCAGGACGTGATAACATTAGCTGCCCAACCTGCAATCACAGATTCCCAAACCTGGAACACCATTGGGACTGCCTTCTTCAGGCCACGTTGCTTAGTCCCAGAAGAACAGAGAATTCTGCAGGGGCTAGAAGAAAGCCCTGCCCACATCCTATCACATGGCCACAGAATTCAGCAAGCCTTCGGTTTTGTGGAGTGGGTTGAAAATCACGTTTCACAGGCACAACATACCTATGAAGTTTAACATCAGCATATTTGGGCCAGACACCAAAAACTGAAAGGAAGGGAAGAGAGAATCTGCAGAGGACTAGCCCACAGGAGTATGGACAGTCACTACACAACCCCAGAGGGCATGTCACACACACCTGAGACTCTCAATTGCCAGCCATTGGGCACTCCATGGGTTCTTCCTCCTAAAAATATTTTCTTCAGGGTAGATAACAGAATGCGTGTTTCGAATACAGAAAATACAGAGAAGACAGTGACCTTTTGTAGATTCATGTTGTATTCCTGAAACAGGCTGAAAGCCTTTTCAGATATCTCCACATGGGGATTGGTTCTCTTTCAACATGCTCCGTGCTTGCTCCTGTGAGCTCCAAAGAGATGAATCCGTCCTGGGCCTAAGCATCTAGGGTGTAGGGTCTGCGTTTAATGATTGGTCAGCTGGGAATATTGGGAGACAATTATGGTACGTTTTCTGGAGATGTAAGAAGAAATCTTGTCCTCATTGTTGAAGACTCCAGACATGTCTTTGGTATGGTTGCACGTGTCAACTCTGAGCTTTCCTCGGAGGGCGGGGGGCACATTTCCTTGTCAGAAGCATCCTGATAGGGTGTTAGTACGATGTACATGTGTATGGCTTGGTGTTCCACGTGTTAGGCTTCTTGTACTCCTGACTCTTTCGTGACCTTACGTGGGTAAGATGGAATTGTGGATTCTTGCCATTCTCAGCAGTTCAGAGGTGTGTTGGAGACAGTCATGGCCAAAGATTACAAATTTGGCCAAGGGGAAGGTCACCCCAAATCGCTTCACAAACTCTCTTGGCAAAATACCCAAGTTGCTCCAGTGGTTTGGACGTATTTTGATACTCCTGGCAGACCCAGAACTACACATCCTGATAGGGTGTGAGGACCATTAACATGTTTAAGGCGTGGAGATCCCCGTGTGAGGCTGCTTGTACTCCTGACTCTTTCTTGATCTTATGTGGGTAAGAGGAATATTGGATTCTTGCCCTTCTCAAGAGACCAGAGTGCTGGTGGTGACAGTCATGGCCAAAGACTACAAATTTGGCCATGAAGAAAGTGACCACAAATCGCTTCCCAAACTGTCTTGGTGAAATACATAGGCGACACCAGCGGTTTGGAGTGATTTTGGTATTCCTGCCCGGCACAGAACTACTCCAGCCAGGTGAAGTGATGAGGCCTGGTTTAGTGAGGATGGGTTGTTAGGACCTCAGAGATTTGTGAACATCACAGAAGCTGACTTCACTGAAGCAGCAATCCCATTCTCATGACATATGAGTCCTATGGTTTTAAGTAGAAAGTCCTGGGAAGGAACAAAAAAGAGCCCTGTTAGCCTAATCAAGAACTCGGGTGGTCTCTTCTGTTTCCACTTCCACATTCTATACAAAGAGAAAAGAAAACGGTGTTCTCTATACCAATCTTTAGACCAACATTTCCCCAGAGAGAGCAAGGTGTTCCTATTTCCACTGCAATTTCTAGAGATCTCAATCCACAGCGAGGTCTCTTGGCTACCATTAGGTCTCTGGGAGGTTGGATATCCTTGAGTGAGAAAGTCCATTCTTAGCTTCTGTTCCCTATGGTTTCTCGGGTGTAAGGTCTACCTTTGGTGCTCTGTCAGTTTGGAAGGTGAGGGAAGGAAGAAGGGAAGGAAAGTCACAATTCCAGGAAATTTGCCAGGGCAGGGATGGTTTGTGCTGTCCGTGTCCTTACCTGCTAGTGTCCTGAAACACCAGTCCTAAGGGATGAAGGCTCTGTCTACCTGACATTACCTTAAACTGAGTTGCAAAGGATTCATGGAGAGTGAAAGGCTGCATGATCGCTACCCCTAAAGAAAGGGCCGTGGTTAACATTCGTTGTCATCATTAGTTAATGCTACATGCCATAGCCATAGGGATAGCCATGTTGAGCTACTCTCTTTATTCAGATGAAAATGAACAGCCAACATCGATGGCCTGCCATGCCCACTCTAGCATCACTGTGGAAGGTGCCAAGATACTCTTTTAAGGGCTAGTGGATAAAGATGATTATGAAGATGATGTTAAAGAAGATGATTTCCAAATGAAAATGCAAGCACACCAAGGGAAATATCCTATGGCTTCACTCACATGTGGCCCATGAGGAATACCATGGACATGAGTATTAGTAAGGGAAAACGGAAGGAGATGTTAGACAGGGAGATGTACCAGGAGAGACTCAGGACTTTGGGGACTACGCTGTGCGTTACAGAATCATAAGACCTGCCATAAAGAGGGAACTGTTTAATGGGTATGGAGTTGGTGTGGCATTATATGAGGATGAGCACTTGGTGGTATATGCAATAAAAGAATCAGGGAACACTATATCAAAAAACGTAGGATGGATAAAAGGCTGGATTGCTGAATATGAGAAAAAATAGTGAATAGAAAGCAAAACAGACCATTTCACATGTAAGTGAAGAAAGAAAGAGAAGACAAATGAATTCTAGTTTTATTATCTTACTGATTAAAATTGTATACAATTGGTTTCCTATAAATGCCTTATCTGAATGGGGACATTGGAGATTAGAAAATAGAGTCTTCCCAATACCTATATTTTGGTAATAGATGAGAAAAGCTGAAATTACCATTAAATGTCTCGAATTGTTGACCAGGGAATTGATTTGAAACTGGCTTTCCGTGTGTTGAGAGATGTTTCAGGACTGCTTCAAATGCCTCAATAGCTGCATCAAAAGTCTTTACATGAGACATCCAAGAGTTATGACTCATGATCTTGTCATGGTACTGCGTATGTGTGTTGGAATTTATCCTTTCTCTCTGGTATTGTATTTGCAGACAGACTTCTGTGGAGGGGTTTCTTAGGTAGGGTTGTTTAATTTATTAAATAATTAATTAATTAACTAATCATTTGTTGTTAAGGAGTTAAATTAGCCAGGCTGAATGGTTTATTACTTTGATTCTGAAAGATTTTGGTTTTTATGGTATTTTCTCTAAGTTATGTCTCCATGAGTTCTATTCATCACTTGCTCCATAACTTCTGTGGGACTCTTAAGTGTGTGTGTGTGTGTGTGTGTGTGTGTGTGTGTGTGTTGTACCAAACGCTAAAAATGATATTTTAAGAGATATGAAGCTGCTCTATTCCAGACCACATTTCACCTACAAACACAGTGGAAACTCACATTATATCCCGTTCCGCCACATTTCCGGCATTGAATGTCCCATTTGATCCACTTTTAGAAAGGCAGATTCTGACTAGCCTGCCTGAAACAAACACCAAGTTTTGTGTGCCTGGTTCGAGTCTCATTGCCTGTCCCCTTTTCTTGCTTTTTCCCATGGTTCTTTACTTCCATGAGTGAGTGAAATCCTATGGTAGTTGTCTTTCTATGACTAACAGATATGACACAGCCCAATGCTCTCTCCTTTCTGCCATTGTCACAAGGAGCAAGAATGCCTTCGTGCTTATGGCTCCATAAGGGTCTGCAGTGCATTTGGAGGAAAGGGAGATGGTAGAAGTGTCTAGGAACTCCAGGCTTGTCTTCAGCCATCAGCACCACCAGAAGATGACCACATCAATGCAAAGATGGCATAAATGGACCTGAAGCCTAGAAATCACACTCCAGAGCGAAAAGAGAAGAAGTCAAAGAGACCATGGGAGAAGGGTGTAGACAGGGCTTATGGGAGAGTTGGACGGTTGGTGCTTTAGAGGGCAGGGAGCCCTGGCCAAAGACAAAGGCCCATTGGAGAGTAGCACACTTAGAACCCACAATTTGAATGCTGACCCATAGCTGTTGGCGGAGAAACCGAGAGTGTCTGAAGGACACGAGTTCTTGCAACCCAAGGTTCTTGAGGCCTGGCGATGCCAGATCAGCATGCTTTTCAGACATAGACTCCAGATAACATTCTGTATCTCCTGGGGAGGACACCAGCAAGCAGCCAAGTGCAGACAGCATGGAAACCATGATCAGAGACAATACCTGTTGACACCATGGTACGATTCTTATTTCTTTCTGTGCATTCCTGATGGGCAGTGTTGGTGGAGATGCCTCGATGGGCGATAAAGTAACTTGGGCTCTATGACCGCCAGCATCAAGACTGAGAAGTGGCCACAGGCAGGAAGGTGAGAACATTGGCTGCCCAACCAGCAATCACGGGTTCCCAAACCTGGAAAACTGTTGGGACTGCCTTCTTCAGGCCATGTTGCTTAGTCCAAAGAGAAAAGAAAATCCTGCAGGGGACAAATAGAATGACTTGCCCACATCCTCTCACCTAGCCACTGTATTAAGCAGGCCTTAATTTTTTTGGAGTGGTTTGAAAGTCATGTTTCCAGGCACACCAGATTCACGAAGCTTAACCTCACCATAGTTGGCACAGACACCACACACTGTGAATGGAAGGCAAGGAGAGCCTCTGCCGAGGACGAGCCCACAGGAGAGTGGACAACCACAACACAACCCCAGAGGGCATGTCACACACACCCAAGACTCTCTCAAGTGCCAGAACTTGCGAACTCCATGATCTCTTCTTCCTAAAGTAATTAGCTTCAGAGTAGATAAGAGAATGCGAGTTTCGAATACAGGGAAGATAGAGACCTTTTGTAGATTCACATCATATTCCTGAAACTGGCCCAAAAGCCTTTTCCGATAGCTTCCCATGGGGATTGGTTCTCTACCATCATGCTCCGTGCTTGCTCCTGTGAGCTCCAAACAGATGACTCCACCCTGGGCCTAAGCTTCCAGGGTGTAGGGTCTGCCTTTCATGGTTGGTCACCTCGAAAATGGGGAGGCATTTATGGCACAATTTCTGGAGATGCAAGAAGTTGTGTCCTCATTATTGAAGACTCGAGATATGTATTTGGTATGGTTGTGGGTGTTAACTCTTAGCTTCCGTCGGAAGGCGGGGGGCACTTTTCCTGGTCAGATGCATCCTGATATGGTATGAGGACCATGAACATGTGTCCAGCGTGCAGTTGCCTGTGTGAGGCTGCTTGTACTCCTGACTCTTTCTTGACCTTACGTGTGTAAGATGGAATTTTGGATCTTGCCCTTCTCAGGAGTCCAGAGGGGTGGTTGTGACAGTCACGGCCAAAGACTACAAATTCGGCCATGGAGAAGGTGACCCCAAATCGCTTCACAAACTGTCTTGGGGAAATCCCCAGGCGGCTCCAGGGGTTTGGAGTGATTTTGATGCTCCTGGCTGACCCAGAACTACTCCAGCCAGGTGAAGTGATGAGCCGTAGTTTGGTGAGGAGAGGTTTCTTGAACCTCAGAGATTTGTGACGTCATAGAAGCTGACTACACTGAAGCAGCAATCCCATTCTCATGACATATGATTCCTATGGCTTAAAGTAGAATGACTTGGGAAGCACCAAGAAAGAACCCTGCTGGCCTGATCATGAACTCAGGCGGTCTTTTCTGTTTCTTTCCCACTTCCCCTTTCTGTACAAAGAGAAAAGAAAACGATGTTCTGTATACCATTCTTAAGAGCAATATTTCTCCAGAGAGAGCAAGTTGTTCCTATTTCCACTGTAATTTCTAGAGATCTCAATCAGCAGCGTGGCCTCTTGGGTACAAATATGTCTCTGGGACTTTCGATGTCCCTGAGTGAGAGGGTCCATTCTTAGCTTCTATTTCCCTTGGTTTCTCAGGTGTAAGGTCTGCCTTTGGTGCTTGGTTAACTTCGTAGTGGAGGGAGGGAAGAAGGGAAGGAAAGTCACTATTCCAGGAAAATTGCCAGGGAAGGGAAGCGTTATGCTGTCCATGTCCTTATCTGCTAGTGTCCTGGAACACCAGTCCTAAGGGATGAAGGCTCTGTCTACCTGACATTACCTTAAACACCATTGCCAAGGCTTCATATAGAACGAAACTCTGCATGATCGCTACCCCTCAAGAAAGAGCCCTGTTCAGCATTCCTTGTCATCATTAGTTAATGCTACAAGCCATAGACATGGGGAGAGCCATGTTGAGCAATGCTCTTTATTCGAATGAAAATGAAGGTCCAACATCGATGGCCTGCCATGCCCACTCTAGCATCAGTGTGGAAGGAGCCGAGATACCCTTTTAAGGGCTGGTGGAAAAAGATGATTATGAAGATGATAATAAACAAGTTGATTTCCAAATGAAAATTCAAGCGACCAAGGGAAATATCCTATGGCTTCACTCCTATGTGGCCCATGAGGAATACCATGGACATGAGTAGTAGTAAGGGAAAACGGCAGGAGAAAAAGTCAGACAGGGAGATGCACCACGAGACACTCAGGACTTTGGGGACTAAGCTGAGGTTTATAGGAGGATAAGTCATGCCATAAAGAGGGAACTGGATAATGGGTTTGGAGTTGGTGTGGTATTATATGAGGATGAGCTCTTGGTGGTATATGCAATTAAAGCATCAGGGAACACGATGTCAAGAAATGTAAGATGGATGAAAGGCTGGCTTGCCGAATATCAGAAAATATAGTAAATGGAAAGCAAAAGACGTCGTTACACGTGGAGATCAAAAAAGAAAGAGAAGAGAAATTAATTCTAATTTTATTATCTTACTGATTAGAATTGTATGTGATTGGTTTCCTATAAGGTCCTTATATGAATTGGGTCTTTGGAAATTGTAAATTAGTCTTCCCTCTTCCTACATTTTGGGCATAGATGACAAAAGCTGACGTTACCATTAAATGTCTCGAATTGTTGACCAGGGAATAGATTTGAACCTGGCTTTCCGTGTGTTGGGAGATGTTTGAGGACTGCTTCAAAAGCCTTAAAAGCTGTGTTAAATGTCTTTACATGAGATGTCAGAAATGTGTGGCTCATGATCTTGCCATGGTAGTGCGTATGTTTCTTGGAATTTATCCTTTTCTCTCCGGTATTGGATTTGCTGGCAGATTTCTGTGTAGGGGTCTTTCAAGTAAGGTTGTTTATTAATTAATTAATTCTTGATAGGTAAGGAGTTCACTTATCCAGTTTGGACAGTTTGTTACTTTGATTCTCTAAGCTTTTGTTTTTTTATGGTATTTTCTCTGAATTTTGCTTCCATGGGTGCTATTCCTCACAAGCTCCCTAACTTCTGTGGGACTCTTTTAAGAGAGAGAGTGTGTGTGTGTGTGTGTGTGTGTGTGTGTGTGTGTTGTACCAAACGCTAAAAATGATATTTTAAGAGATATGAAGCTGCTCTATTCCAGACCACAATTCACCTACAAACACAGTGGAAACTCACATTATATCCCATTCCGCCACATTTCCAGCATTGAATGTCCCATTTGATCCACCTTTAGAAAGGCAGATTCTGACTAGCCTGCCTGAAACAAACACCAAGTTTTGTGTGCCTGGTTCGAGTCTCATTGCCTGTCCCCTTTTCTTGCTTTTTCCCATGGTTCTTTACTTCCATGAGTGAGTGAAATCCTATGGTAGTTGTCTTTCTATGACTAACAGATATGACACAGCCCAATGCTCTCTCCTTTCTGCCATTGTCACAAGGAGCAAGAATGCCTTCGTGCTTATGGCTCCATAAGGGTCCGCAGTGCATTTGGAGGAAAGGGAGATGGTAGAAGTGTCTAGGAACTCCAGGCTTGTCTTCAGCCAAAGCACCACCAGAAGATGACCACATCAATGCAAACATGGCATAAATGGACCTGAAGCCCAGAAATCACACTCCAGAGCAAAAAGAGAAGAAGTCAAAGAGACCATGGGAGAAGTGTGTAGACAGGGCTTATGGGAGAGTTGGACGGTTGGTGCTTTAGAGGGCAGGGAGCCCTGGCCAAAGACAAAGGCCCATTGGAGAGTAGCACACTTAGAACCCACAATTTGAATGCTGACCCATAGCTGTTGGCGGAGAAACGGAGAGTGTCTGAAGGACACGAGTTCTTGCAACCCAAGGTTCTTGAGGCCTGGCGATTCCAGATCAGCATGCTTTGCAGAAATAGATTCCAGATCGCATTCTGTATCTCCTGGGGAGGACACCAGCAAGCAACCAGGTGCAGACAGCCTGGAAACCATGCTCAGAGACAATACCTGTTGACACCATGGTACGATTCTTATTTCTTTCTGTGCATTCCTGATGGGCAGTGTTGGTGGAGATGCCTTGATGGGCATCAAAGAAATTTGGGCTCTACAACCTCCAGCCTCAAGGCTGAGAAGTGGCCACAGGCAGGAAGGTGAGGGCATTGGCAGCCCAACTAGCAATCACGGATTCCCAAATCTGGAACACTGCTGGGATGGCATTTTTCAGGCCACGTTGCTTCATTGCAGGATAACAGAAAATCCTGCAGGGGACAAGATGAATGCCCTGCCCTCATCCGCTCACCTAGCCACAGAATTAAGCAGGCCTTAAGAACTCAGCGTGGTCTCTTATGTTTATTTTTCACTTACACATTCTATAAAAGAGATAAGAAAACGATGTTCTGTACACCATTCTTTAGACCAACATTTCTCCAGAGAGAGCAAGGTTTCCCTATTTCCACTGCAATTTCTAGAGATCTCAATCAACAGCGAGGCCTCTTGGCTACCATTAGGTCTCTGGGACGTTGGATATCCTTGGGTGAGAGGGTCCAATCTTATCTTCATTTCCCCATGTTTTCTCGGGTGTAAAGTCTGCATTTGGTGCTTCTCCAGCTTGGAAGGTGAGGGAAGGAAGAAGGGAAGTAAAGTCACAATTCCAAAAAATTGCCATGGCAGGTATGCATTGTGCTGTCCATGTCCTTATCTGCTAGTGTCCTGAAACATTAGGCCCAAGTGATGAAGGCTCTGTCTACCTGACATTACCTTAAACACTATTGCAAAGTCTTCATGGAGAGTGAAACTCTGCATGATCACTACCCGGAAAGAGCCGTGGTCAGCACTCCTTTTCATCATTAGTTAATGCTACATGCCATAGTCATGGGGAGAGCCATGTGGAGCAACGCTCTTTATTCAGATGAAAATGAACGGCCAACATCGATGGCCTGCCATGCCCAATCTAGCATCACTGTGGAAGGAGCGGTGATACCCTTTTAAGGGGGCTAGTGGATAAAGATGATTATGAAGATGATGATGAAGAAGATGATTTCCAAAAGAAAATGGAAGCAGACGAAGTGAAATATCCCATGGCTTCACTCATATGTGGCCCATGAGGAATACCATGGACATGAGTCGTAGTAAGGGAAAATGAAAGGAGGAGAATTCAGACAGGGAGACACACCAGGAGAGACTCAGGCTCTGGGGACCAAGCTGAGGGTTAGAGGAGGATAGGACATTCCATAAAGAGGGAACTGGATAATGGGATTGGAGTTGGTGTGGCATCATATGAGGATGAGCACTTGGTGGTATATGCAATTAAAGAATCAGGGAACACTATGTCAAAAAACGTAGGAGGGATGAAAGACTTGCTTGCTGAATATAAGAAAAAATAGTGAGGAGAAAGCAAAACAGGCCATTTCACAGGTAGGAGAAGAAAGAAAGAGAAGAGAAATGAATTCTATTATGAAGATGATGATAAAGATGATGATTTCCAAATGAAAATGCAAGCAGACCAACGTACATTTCCTATGGGTTCACTCATATGTGGCCCATGAGGAATACCATGGACATGACTAGTATTAAGGGAAAACGGAAAGAGAAGAAATCAGAAAGGGAGATGCACCAGGAGAGACTCAGGACTTTGGGGACCAAGCTGAGGGTTACAGGAGGATGAGACATGCCATAAAGAGGGAACTGCTTAATGGGTATGGAGGTGGTTTGGCATTATATGAGGGTGAAATTTGTGGTATATGCCATTAAAGAATCAGGGAACACTATGACAAAAAACGTAGGACGGATGAAAGCCTGGCTTGCTGAAATTAAGAAAAAATAGTGAATAGAAAGGAAAACAGGCCGTTTCACATGGATATGAAGAAAGAAAGAGAAGAGAAATGAATTCTAGTTTTATTATCTTACTGATTAAAATTGTATGCCATTGGTTTCCTATAAGGTCCTTATGTGAATTGGGTCTTTGGACTTTGTAAATTCGAGTCTTCCCTCTTCCTACATTTTGGGAATAGGTGAGAAAAGCTTACTTACCATTAAATGTCCCGAATTTTGGACCAGGGAATTGATTTGAACCTGGATTTCTGTGTATTGGGAGATGTTTGAGGACAGCTTCAAAAGCCTCCAACGCTGGTTCAAAATCATTACCTGAGAAGTCAGATATGGATGACCCATGATCTCGTCATGTTAGTGCTTAGTTGTCTTGGAATTTATCCTTTCCTCTAAGGCATTGGATTTGCTGGCATACTTGTGGCGGGGTCTTTTAGGTAAGTTTTTTTTAATTAATTCATGAATTCTTGATAGGTAAGGAGTTAACTTATACTGTTTGGACGGGTTGATACTTTGATTCTCTAAGCTTTTGTTTTTTATGGTATTTTCTCTGAATTTTGCTTCCATGAGTGCTATTCCTCACTTGCTCCCTAACTTCTGTGGGACTCTTTTAAGTGTGTGTGTGTGTGTGTGTGTGTGTGTGTGTGTGTGTGTGTGTGTATGTTTCAGAAAACGCTAAAAATGATATTTTAAGAGATATGAAGCTGCTCTATTCCAGATCACAATTCACCTTCAAACAGAGTGGAAACTCACGTTACACCTCATTGGGCCACAATTCCTGCATGGAATATCCCATTTGATCCACTTTTAGATACGCAGATTCTGACTAGCCTGCCTGGATCAAACACCAAATTTTGTGTGCCTGGTTCGAGTCTCATTGCCTGTCCCTTGTTCTTGCTTTTTCCCATGTTACTTTACTTCCATGAGTGAGTGATATTGTATGGTAGTCATCTTTCTGTGACTGACAGATATGACACAGCCCAATGCTCTCTCCCTTTCTGCCACATGTCACAAGGAGCAAGAATGCCTTCTTGCTTATGGCTCCAGAAGAGTCCGCAGTGCATCTGGAAGACAGGGAGACCATAGCGTTGTCTGCGAGCTCAGGCTTGTCTTAGCCATCAGCACAAGCAAAGATGACCACATCAATGGAAACATGGCATAAATGGACCTGAAGCCTAGAAATCACACTCCACAGTGAAAGAGAGAAGAAGTCACAGATTCCATGGGAGAAGGGTGTAGACAGAGCTTATGGGAGAATTGGATGGTTGGTTCTTCAGAGGGCAGGGAGCAATGGCCTAAGACAAAGGCCCAGGGGAGAGGAGCACACTTAGAACCCACAGTTTGAATGTTGACCCATAGCTGTTGGCAGAGAAAATGAGAGTGTCTGAAGGATACGACTTCTTGCAACCCAAGCGTCTTGAGGCCTGGGGATTCCAGATCAGCATGCTTTTCAGACATAGACTCCAGAGAACACTGTGTATCTCCTGGAGAGGACACCATCAAGCAACCAGGTGCAGACACTCTGGAATCCATGATCAGAGACAATTCCAGATGACACCGTTTAATATTATTATTCTTTGTGATTTTTACTCTTCTCTCCGGTATTGGATTTGCTGGCAGACTTCTTTGTAATGGTCTTTTAAGTATGGTTGTTTAATTAATTAATTAATTATTCTTGATAGATTAAGAGTTAACTTATCCAGTTTGGGCCGTTTGTTACTGTGACTCTCTAACCTTTTGGTTTTTTTGGTATTTTCTCTGAATTTTGCTTCCTTGAGTGCTATTCCTAACTTGCTCCCTAACTTCTGTGGGACTCTTTTAACTGTGTGTGTTTGTGTTTGTTGATGTGTATGTGTTTCTCAATACGTTAAAAATGATATTTTAAGAGATTTGAAGGTGCACTATTCCAATCACAATTGACCTTAAAATGCAGTGGAAACTCACCGTACATCCCGTTTGGTCACATTTCCTGCATTGAATGTCGAATTTGTTCACTTTTAGCAAGGCAGATTCTGACTACCCTGCCTGTAACAAACACCAAATTGTGTGTGCCTGGTTAGAGTCTATATGCTTGTCCCTTTGTCTTGTTGTTTTCACATATGTCTTTACTCCCATGACTGAGTGAATTTGTATGGTAATTTTCTTTCTGTGACTGACTGATATGACAGAGCTCAATGCGCTCTCCCATTCCGCCACATGTCAGAAGAACAGGAACTCTTTCTTACTTATGGCTCCATAAGAGTCCGCAGTGCATTTGGAGAACAGGGAGATGGTAGAAGTGTCTGGGAGTTCCAGCCTTTTCTTTAGCCATCAGCAAAACTAGAAGATGACCACATCAATGGAAACATGGCATAAATGGACCTGAAGACTAGAAATCACACTCCACATCGAAAGAGAGAAGAAGTCACAGAGACCATGTGAAAAGGGTGTAGATAGGGCTTATGGGAGAATTGGACGGTTGGTGCTTCAGAGTGCAGGGAGCCATGGCCAAAAACAAAGGCCCAGGGGTGAGGAGGACACTTAGAACCCACAATTTGAATGTTGACCCATAGCTGTTGGCGGAGAAAAGGAGAGTGTCTGGATGACATTAGATCTTGCAACCCAAGGGTCTTGAAGCCCAGGTATTCCAGATCAGCATGCTTTGCAGACAGAGACTCCAGAACTGCAAAACAGTGTGTATCTCCTGGACAGCACACCAGCAAGCAACCAGGTGCACACTTTCAAGAAACCATGATCACAGACAATACCTGTTGACACCGTGATTATATTATTATTTCTTTTTGTGCATTCATGATGGGCAGTGTTGGTGGAGATGCCTCGATGGGCGCCAAAAAACTTGGACTCTACGACCGCCAGCATTCAGACTGAGAAGTGGCCACAGGCAGGACGGTTAAGACATTGCTGCCAAAAGTGCAATCACTGATTCCCAAACCTGGAACACTGTTGGGACTGCCTTCTTCAGGCCACCTTGCTTAGTCCCAGGAGAACCGAAAATCCTGCTGGGGACTAGAAGAATGTCATGCCCACATATCTCACCTCGCCACAGAATACAGCAGGCCTTAAGTTTTGTGGAGTGGGTTGAAAGTCACGTTTCACAGGAGTACCAGACCCTCGAAGCTTAACCTCACCATATTTGTCCCAGACACCACAAACTCTGAATGGAAGGCAAGGAGAGCCTCTGCAGAGGACAAGCCCACAGGAGAGAGGCCAGCCACAAACAACCACAGAGGGCATGTCACACACACCTGAGACTCTCTCAAGTGCCAGTCCGTGGGCTCTCCATGATCTCTTCTTCCGAAAGAAATTATCTTCAGTGTAGATAACAGAATGCTTGTTTTGAATACCGAGACGTCAAAGACTATTTGTAGATTCACGTTTTAATCCGGAAACTGGTCCAAAAGCCTTTTCAGATTACTTAAAATGGGGATTGGTTCTCTCAAACATGCTCCGTGGTTGCTCCTGTGAGCTCCAAACAGATGAATCCGTCCTGGGCCTAAGCTTCAAGGGTGTAGGGTCTGCATTTCATGTTTGGTCAGCTGGGAAAATAGGGAGGCATTTATGGCACGATTTCTGGAGATGCAAGAAGAATTCGTGTCCTCACTGTTGAAGACTCCAGACATGTCGTGGTATGGTTGCGGGTGTTAAATCTGAGCTTTCCTCGGAGGGCGGAGTTCACTTTTCCTGGTCAGAAGCATCCTGATAGGCTCTGAGGACCATAAACAAGTGTATGGCTTGGAGTTCCTCCTGTGAGGCTGCTTGAACCTAACTTTTTCTTGACCTTATATGGGTAAGATGAAATTGTAGATTCTTGCCCTTCTCAGGAGTCCTGAGGTGTGATGGTGACAGTCAAGGCCAAAGACTACAAATTCGGCCATGGAGAAGGTGACCCCAAATCGCTTCACAAACTCTTTAGGGAAATACCCAGGTGGCTCCAGCGGTTTGGAATTATTACGATATTCCTGGCTGACCCAGAACTACTCTAGCCAGGTGAAGTGATGAGGCATGGTATGGTGAGGAGTGGTTGCTAGGAACTTAGAGCTTGTGACATCAGAGATGCTGACAGCACTAAAGCAACAATCCCATTCTAATGACATATGACTCCTATGGCTTTAAGTAGAAAGACCTGAGAAGGAACAAAAAAGAGCCCTGTTAGCCTGATCATGAACTCAGGTGGTCTTTTCTGTTTCTTTCCCATGTCCACTTTCTTTACAAAAAGAAAAGAAAAAGATGTTCTGTATGCCATTCTTTACAACAAATTTTCTCCAGAAAGAGCAAGGTGTTCCTCTTTCCACTGCAATTACTAGAGATCTGAATCAACAGCGAGGCCTCTTGTCTACCATTACGTCTCTGGGAGGTTTGATTTTCTTGGATGAAAGGGTCCATTCTTAGCTTCTGTTCCCTATGGTTTCCCGGGTGTAAGGTTGCCTTTGTTGTGTCGTTAGCTTGGAAGATGAGGGAAGGAAGAAGAGAAGGAAAGTCACCATTCCAGGAAAATCGCCAGGGCAGGGATGCCTAGTGCACTCAGTGTCCTTATCTGCTAGTGTTTTGAAATACCAGTCCTAAGGAATGAAGGCTGTGTCTACCTGACATTACCTTAAACACCGTTGCAAAGGCTTCATGGAGAGTGAAATTCGGCATGATCGGCACCCCTAAAGAAAGAGCCCTGGTCATCACTCCTTGTCATCATTAGTTAATGCTACATGCCATAGGCATGAGGAGAGCCATGTTGAGCAACTCTCCTTATTCAGATGAAAATGAATGGCCAACATCAATGACCTGCCATGACCCCTCTAGCATCACTGTGGAAGAAGCCAAGATTCCCTTTAAAGGCTAGTGGATAAAGATGATTATGAAGATGATGATAAAGAAGAGGATTTCCAAAAGAAAATGCAAGCAGACCAAGGGAAATATCCTATGGCTTCACTCCTATGTGGCCCACGAGGAATAACATGGACAGGAGTAGTAGTAAGGGAAAATGGAAGAAGAAGTATTCAGACAGGGAGACACACCAGGAGAGACTCAGGACTTTGGATACCAAGCTGAAGATTAAAGGATGTAAAGACATGCCATAAAGAGGGAACTGATTAATGGGTATGGAGGTGGTGTGGCATTATATGAGGATGAGCCCTTGGTGTTATATGCAATTAAAGAATCAGGGAACACTATGTCCAAAAACATAGGATGGATGAAAGGCTGGCTTGCCGAATATAAGAAAAAAATAGTGAATAGAAAGCAAAATAGGCCTTTCCACATGGAGATGAAAAAAGAAAAGAAGAGAAATTAATTATCATTTAATTATGTTACTGATTAAAATTGTATGCAATTTGTTTCCTATAAGGTTGTTATGTGAATTGGGTCTTTGGACATTGTAAATTAGTCTTTACTCTTCCTACATTTTGGGAATAGATGAGAAAAGCCGTAATTACTATTAAATGTCTCGAATTGCGGACTAGAGTATTGATTTGAACCTGGGTTCCTGTGTGTTGGGAGATTTTTAAGGACTCCTTCTAAAGCCTCAAAAGCTACTTCAAAAGTCATTACCTAAGACGTCAGATATGTATGACTCATGACCTCGTCATGGTAGTGCGTATGTGTCTTGGAATTGATCCTTTTCTCTCCGGTATTGGATTTGCTGGGATTCTTGTGTGTAGGGGTTTTTTAGGTAAGGTTGTTTAATTAATTAATTAATTCCTGATACGTAAGGAGTTAACTTATCCAGTTTGGACGGTTTGTTACATTGATTTTCTAAGCTTTTGTTTTTTATGGTATTTTCTCTGAAATTTGCTTCCATGAGTGCTATTTCGCACATGCTCCCTAAATTCTGTGGGACACTTTTAATTGTGTGTGTGTGTGTGTGTGTGTGTTTTCTGTGTGTCTGTGGGTTTCACACAATGCTAAAAATGATATTTTAAGAGATATGAAGTTACACTATTCCAGATCACAATTCACCTTCAAACACAGTGGAAACTCAAGCTACATCCCTTTCGGCCACATTTCCTGCTTTGAATGTCCCATTTGATCCACTTATTGAAACGCAGATTGTGACTATCCTGCATGGAACAAAAACCAAATTTTGTGTGCCTGGTTGGAGTCTAATTGCCTATCAGTCTTTCTTGATTTTTCACGTTTCTTTACTCCTATGAGTGAGTGAATTTTTATGGTAATTTTCATTCTGTGACTGAAAGATACAACAGAGCCCAATGCTCTCTCCCATTCTGCTACATGTCACAAGGAGCAAGAATGCGTTCTTGCTTATGACTCCATAAGAGTCCACAGTGCATCTGGAGGACAGGTAGTCTCTAGAAGTGTGGGAGCTCCAGGCTTGTCTTCAGCCATCAGCAAAACGAGAAGATGACCACATCAATGGAAACATGGTATAAATGAACGTGAAGCCTCAAAATCACACTCCAAGGTGAAAGAGAGAAGAAGAAACAGAGACCATCTGAGAAGGGTGTAGACAGGGCTTATGGGAGAATTGGACGGTTGGTGCTTCAGAGGGCAGGGAGCCATGACCAAAGACTAAGGCCCAGGAGAGAAGAGCACACTTAGAACCCACAATTTGAATGCTGACCCATAGTTTTTTTTTTTTTTTTTTTTTTCCATTTTATTTATTTTTTCAGCGTAACAGTATTCATTCTTTTTGCACAACACCCAGTGCTCCATGCAAAACGTGCCCTCCCCATTACCCACCACCTGTTCCCCCAACCTCCCACCCCTGACCCTTCAAAACCCTCAGGTTGTTTTTCAGAGTCCATAGTCTCTTATGGTTCGCCTCCCCTCCCCAATGTCCATAGCCCGCTCCCCCTCTCCCAATCCCACCTCCCCCCAGCAACCCCCAGTTTGTTTTGTGAGATTAAGAGTCATTTATGGTTTGTCTCCCTCCCAATCCCATCTTGTTTCATTTATTCTTCTCCTATCCCCCTACCCCCCCATGTTGCTTCTCCATGTCCTCATATCAGGGAGATCATATGATAGTTGTCTTTCTCCGATTGACTTATTTCACTAAGCATGATACGCTCTAGTTCCATCCACGTCGTCGCAAATGGCAAGATTTCATTTCTTTTGATGGCTGCATAGTATTCCATTGTGTATATATACCACATCTTCTTTATCCATTCATCTGTTGATGGACATCTAGGTTCTTTCCATAGTCTGGCTATTGTAGACATTGCTGCTATAAACATTCGGGTACACGTGCCCCTTCGGATCACTATGTTTGTATCTTTAGGGTAAATACCCAGTAGTGCAATTGCTGGGTCATAGGGTAGTTCTATTTTCAACATTTTGAGGAACCTCCATGCTGTTTTCCAGAGTGGTTGGACCAGCTTGCATTCCCACCAACAGTGGAGGAGGGTTCCCCTTTCTCCACATCCTCTCCAGCATCTGTCATTTCCTGACTTGTTAATTTTAGCCATTCTGACGGGTGTGAGGTGATATCTCATTGTGGTTTTGATTTGTATTTCCCTGATGCCGAGTGACGTGGAGCACTTTTTCATGTGTCTGTTGGCCATCCGGATGTCTTCTTTGCAGAAATGTCTGTTCATGTCCTCTGCCCATTTCTTGATTGGATTGTTTGTTCTTTGGGTGTTGAGTTTGCTAATTTCCTTATAGATTTTGGATACTAGCCCTTTATCTGATATGTCGTTTGCAAATATCTTCTCCCATTCTGTCAGCTGTCTTTTGGTTTTGTTAACTGTTTCCTTTGCTGTGCAAAAGCTTTTGATCTTGATGAAATCCCAATAGTTCATTTTTGCCCTTGCTTCCCTTGCCTTTGCCGTTGTTCCTAGGAAGATGTTGCTGTGGCTGAGGTCGAAGAGGTTGCTGCCTGCATTCTCCTCAAGGATTTTGATGGATTCCTTTCTCACATTGAGGTCCTTCATCCATTTGGAGTCTATTTTCGTGTGTGGTGTAAGGAAGTGGTCCAATTTCATTTTTCTGCATGTGGCTGTCCAATTTTCCCAGCACCATTTATAAGACCTCGAATAGCCAAAGGAATATTGAAGAACAAAGCCAAAGTTGGTGGCATCACAATTCCGGACTTCAAGCTCTATTACAAAGCTGTCATCATCAAGACAGCATGGTACTGGCACAAAAACAGACACATAGATCAGTGGAACAGAATAGAGAGCCCAGAAATCGACCCTCAACTCTATGGCCAACTCATCTTCGACAAAGCAGGAAAGAATGTCCAATGGAAAAAAGACCCATAGTTTTTGCTGGAGAAAAGGAGAGTGTGTGAAGGACACGAGTTCTCGCAACCCAAGGATCTTGAGGCCTGGGACCCCAGATCAGCATGCTTTGCAGACATAGACTCAGGAGAACACTGTGTATCTCCTGGAGAGGACACCAGCAAGCAAACAGGTGCAGACAGCCTGTAAACCATGATCACAGACAATACCTATTGACACCATGGTAAGATTATTATTTCTTTGTGTGCATTCATGATGGGCATTGTTGGTCGAGATTCCTCTATGGGCGCCAAAGAGACTTGGACTCTACGACCGCCAGCATTCAGACTGATAAATGGCCACAGTCAGGACAGTGACGACATTAGCTGCACAACCTGCAATCACGGATTCCCAAACATGGAACACTGTTGGGACTGCCTTCTTCAGGCCACGTTGCTTAGTCCCAGGAGAACAGAAAATCCTGCAGGGGACTAGAAGAAAGCCCTGCCCACATCCTCTCACCTGGCCACAGAGTTCAACAGACCTTAAGTTTTGTGGATTGGTTTGAAATTCACTTTTCACAGGCATACCAGAGCCACGAAGCTTAACCACAACATATCTGGCCCAGACACGAAGCACTCTGAATGGAAGGAAAGGAGAGCCTCTGCAGAGGACAAGCCCACAGGAGAGTGGACAGCCACAACACCACCTCAGAGGACATGTCACACACATCTGAGACTCTCTCAAGTGCCAGCCCTTGGTCACTCCATGAGCTCTTCTTCCTAAAGAAATTATCTTCACGGTAGTTAACAGAATGCGTGTTTCAAATACAGAGAAGACTATGATCTTTGGAAGATTCACGATGTACTCTGAAACGCTTTTTCCGATGGCTTCACATGGGGATTGGTTCTCTTCCAACATGCTCCATGCTTTCTCCTGCAAGCTCCAAACAAATGAGTCCATCCTGGGTCTAAGCTTCTAGGATATAGGGTCTGCAATTAATGTTTGGTCAGCTGGGAAAATTGGACGCATTATGTCACGATTTCTGAAGATGCAAGAAGAACTCGTGTCCTCATTCTTGAAGACTCCATACATGACTTTTGTATGGTTGCGGGTGTTAACTTGGAGCTTCCCTCGGAGGGCGGGGGTTGCTTTTCCTGGTCAGAAAAATCCTGTTGGGGTGTGAGGACCATGAATATGTGTATGGCGTGGATTTCCCCGTGTGAGGCTGCTTGTACTCCTCACTCTCTGATGTTACATCAGTAAGAGGGTATTGTGGATTATTGCCCTTCTCAGTAGTCCAGAGGGATGGTGATGACAGTCACGGCCAAAGACTACAAATTCGGTCATATAGAAAGTGACCCCAAATCGCTTCTCAAACTCTCTTGGGGAAATACCCCGGGGGCTCCAGCGGTTTGGAGTGATTTTGATACTCCTGGCTGACCCAGAACTACTGCAGCCAGGTGAAGTGATGCGGCATGATTTGGAGAGAAGTGGTTGCTAGGACCTCAGAGGTTTGTGACGTCACAGAAGCTGAATTCACTGAAGAAGCAAACCTATTCTCATGACATATGAGTCCTATGGGTTTATGTAGAAAGACATGGGAAGGAACAAGAAAGAGCCCAGCTAGCCTGATCATGAACTCAGGTGGTCTTTTCTGTTTCCTTCCAACTTCCATTTTCTGTACAAAGAGAAAACAAAACGATGTTCTGTATATCATTATTTAGACAAATATTTCTCCAGAGAGAGCAAGGTGTTTCTATTTCCACTGCAATTTCTAGAGATCTAAATCAACAGCGAGTCCTCTTGGCTAACATTAGGTCTCTGGGAGGTTGCATATCCTTGGGTGAGAGTGTGGATTCTTAGCTTCTCTTCCCTATGGTTTCTCAGGTATAAGGTCTGCCTTTGGTACATGGTCAGCTTGGAAGGTGAGGGAAGGAAGAAGGGATGGAAAGTCACAATTCCAGGAAAATTGCCAGGGCAGTGTGTTGTGCTGTACCTGTCCTTATCTTCTAGTTTCCTGAAACACCATTGCCAAGGGATGAAGTCTCTGTCTACCTGACATTACTGTAAACACCGTTGCAAATGCTTCATGGAGAGTGAAACGCTGCATGAACGCTACCCCTAAAGAACCCTGGTCAGCACTCCATGTCATCATTAGTTAATGTTACATGCCATAGCCATGGGGAGAGTCATGTTGATCAACTCTCAATTCAGATGAAATGAACCACCAACATCAATGGCCTGCCATGCCCACTCTAGCATCACTGTGGAATGAGACAAGATAAAGTTTGAGGGGCTAGTGATTAAATATGATTATGAAGATGATGATAAAAAAGTATGACCCTACAATTGCACTGCTGGGTATTTACCCCAAGCTACAGATGTAGTGAAAAGAAGGGCCATCTGTACCCCAATGTTTATTGCAGCAATGGCTAACACCAAACTTGGAAAGAACCAAGATGCCCGTCAACGGATGAATGGATAAGGAAGATGTGGTACATAAACACAATGGAGTATTATGCCTCCATCAGAAAGGATGAATACCCAACTTTTGTAGCAACATGGACGGGACTGGAAGAAATTACGCTGAGCAAAATATGTCAAGCAGAGATAGTCAAGTATCATATGGTCTCACTTATTTGTGGAGCATAACAAATACCATGGAGGATATGGGGAGATGGAGAGGAGAGGGAGTTGAGGGAAACTGGAAAGGGAGATGAACCATGAGAGACTATGGACTCTGAAAAACAACCAGATTGTTTTGAAGGGGGGGGGTGGGAGGTTGAGGAACCTGGTGGTGTATAATAGGGAGGGCACGTACTGCATGGAGCACTGGGTGTGATGCCAAAACAATGAACACTGTTATGCTGTAAATAAACAAATAAATGAATAAAAAAAGGCCTCAAAAGCTGCTTCAAAGAATTACCTGAGACGTCAGATATGTATGACTCATGATCTTGTCATGGTAGTGGATATGTGTCTTGGAATTTATCCTTTTCTCTCCGGTATTGGATTTGTTGGCAGACTTCTGTGTAGGGGTCTTTTAGGTATGGTTGTTTAATTAATTAATTAATTAATTAATTAATTCTTGATAGGTTAGGAGTTAACTTATCCTGATTCGACCGGTTGTTATTTTGATTCTCTAAGCTTTTTTTTTATGGTATTTTTTCTGAATTTTGCTTGCATGAGTGCTATTCCTAATTTGCTCCCTAAATTCTGTGTGACTCTTTTAAGTGTATGTGTGTGTGTGTGTGTGTGTGTGTGTGTTTATGTGTCTGTGTGTTCCTAAAAACGCTAAGAATGATATTTTAAGAGATATGAACCTGCTCTATTCCAAATCACAATTAACCTTAAAACACATTGGAAACTCACGTTACTTCCATTTGGCCACATTTCCTGCATTGAATGTCCTATTTGATCCACTTTCCAAAAGGCAGATTCTGACTAGCCTGCCTGGAACAAACACCAAATTTTGTGTGCCTAGTTAAAGTCTAATTGCCTGTTATTTTTCTTGCATTTTCACATGTTTCTTTACTTCCATGAGTGAGGGAAATAGTATGGTAGTCGTCTTTCTGTGACTGACAGATATGACACAGCCCAATGCTCTTTCCCTTTCTGCCACATGTCACAAGGAGCAAGAATGCCTTCTTGCTTATGGCTCCATAAGAGTCCACAGTGTATTTGCAGGACAGGGAGATGATAGTCATTTCTGGGTGCTCCAGGCTTGTCTTAGCCATCAGCACAACCGGAAGAAGAACACATCAATGTAAACAGGGCATAAATAGACCTGAAGCCTAGAAATCACAGTCCACAGCGAAAGAGAGAAGAAGTCACAGAGACCATGGGAGAAGGACGTAGACAGGGCTTATGGGAGAATTGGATGTTTGATGCTTCAGAGGCAGGGAGTCATGAAGAAAGACAAAGGCCCAGGGGTGGGAGCTCACTTAGAACCCACAATTTGAATGTTGACCCATAGTTGTTGGCTGAGTAAACGAGAGTGTCTGAAGGACACGAGTTCTTGCAACCCAAGGACTTGAGGCCTAGGGATTCCAGATCAGCATGCTTTGAAGGCAAAAAATCCAGAGAGCACTGTGTATCTCCTGGAGAGGTCACCAGCAAGCAACCAGGTGCAGAAAGAATGGAAACCATGGTCAGAGATAATACCTGTTGACACCGTGGTACAATTCTTATTTCTTTGTGTGCATTCATGATGGGGAGTTTTGTTTGAGATGACTCTATGGGTGCCTAAGACACTTGGGCTCTACGACCGCCAGCATCAAGACTGAGAAGTGGATATAGCCAGGATGGTGAGGACATTAGCTGCAATCACCGAACACCAAACCTGGAACACTTGTGACTACCTTCTTCAGGCCACTTTGCTTACTCCCTGGAGAACAGAAAATCCTGCAGGGGACTGGAAGAAAGCCCTGCTCACATATTCTCACCTAGCCACAGAATTCAGCAGGCCTTAAATTTTGTGGAATGTGTTTAAGTTCACGTTTCACAGGCACAACACACCCACGAAGCTTTACCACACTATATTTGGCCCAGACACCACACACTCTGAATGGAAGGCAAGGAGAACCTCTGCAGAAGAAGAGCCCACAGGAGTGTGGACAGCCACAACACAACCCAGAAGGCCTGTCACACACACCTGAGACTCACTCAAGTGCCAGCCTTTGGGCACTCCATGAGCTCTTCTTCCTAAAGAAATTATCTTCAGGGTAGATAACAGAATGCACGCTTTGAATACACAGAAGGCATAGACCTTTTTTAGATTCATGATTTATTCCTAAAACTGGCCGAAAGCCTTTTCAGATGGCTTCACATGGGGATTGGTTCTCTTCCAACATGCTCCGTGCTTGCTCCTGTGAACTCCAAAGAGATGAGTCCGTCCTGGGCCTAAGCTTCTAGGGTGTAGGGTCTGCCTTTAATGTTTGGGTCTGTGGGAGAATTGGGAGGCATTTGTGGCACGATTTCTGGAGATGCAAGAAGAACACCTGTCCTCACTGTTGAAGTCTCCAGACATGTCTTTGGTATGCTTGCCGATGTTAACTCTGAGCTTTCCTTGGAGGGCGTGGGGCGCTTTTCCTGGTCAGAAGCATCCTGATTGGGGGGAGAATTCAAGATGACGGAGAAGTAGTAGGCTGAGACTACCTCAGGTAGCAGGTGATCAGCTCAATAGCTTTTCTAAACATTGCAAATACCTACAAATCCAATGGGAGATCGAAGAGAAGAAGAACAGAAATTCTAGAAACTGAAAATCAACCATTTTCTGAAAGGTAGGACTCGTGTAGATGTGAATCTAAAATGACGGGAAGTTAGTCCGCAGGGGAGGGGCCGGCTTCTGGCAAGCGCCGGAGCAATGGAGCACACAATCAGGACTTTTAAATGTCTGTTCCACTGAGGGACATTGCTCCAGAGACTAAACAGGGGTGAAGCCCACTTTGGGTCAGCGTGGCCCCAGGTCCTGCAGGGTCAAACAAGGATCAGGGGTGTCGGAGTGTTGCAGAGCTCACAGGTATTAGAACAGAGCAGCCGGCTACAGAGACAGAACCGAGGACTGAACTCTCAGGTCGGGGTTACCTTGAACTGGTCACGGGCTGGGTGAGCTCGTAGCGTGGCTGGAGGCTGGGGATATGGGAGTAATTTAGTGCTGTCCTCTGGGGGTGCACTGAGGAGTGGAGCCCCGGACTCTCGGCTCCTCTGCACTAGAGACTAGGAGGCCGCCATTTTCATTCCCAAGAACTCTACGGAAAGCATTCAGAGAACAGAAGCTCCCAAAAAGGGAATCCGAGGGACTGACTTAATCCGGCCCACGGTAAGAGCAGTGCAATCCCACCTCGGGCAAAGACAATTGAGAGTCACTACAACAGGCCCCTCTCCCAGAAGATCAACAAAATATCCTGCCAGGATGAAGTTCATCTATCAAGGAAAGCAGGTTCAATTCCTAAGACAGCAGAGCAATTCCAGAGGAGGAGAAAGCAAAGCACGGAACTCATTGCTTTCTCCCCATGATTCTTTAGTCTTGCGGTTAATTCAATTTTTTTTCTTTTTTCAATTTTTTTTTCTTTCTTTTTCTTCTTCTGCTAATTTTTAAAAACTTTTACCTTTTTTAACGTTTTTTGACTAGTTTATCATCTATCAACCTATATTTTTTTCTTTCTTTTTTATACTTTTTCTTTATTTGTTTTATTTTTAAAATTTTTTTTTTCTCTGAATCTCTTTTTATCCCCTTTCTCCCCCTTCCCCACAATTTGGGGTCTCTTTTGATTTGGTTACAGAGATTTTTGGGGGGGTCTTTGCCACCCTTTTAGTATTTTATTTGATCCTTCATATCCTCTTATCTGAATAAAATGACAAGGCGGAAAAAATCACCACAAACAAAAGAACAAGAGGCAGTATCGAAGGCTAGGGACCTAATCAACACAGACATTGGTAATATGTCAGATCAAGAGTACAGAATGACGATTCTGAACTTTCTGCCGGGCTTGAAAAAGGCATGAAAGATATTAGAGAACCCTCTCTGGAGATATAAAAGCCTTTTCTGGAGAAATTAAAGAAATAAAATCTAACCAAGTAGAAATCAAAAAAGCTATTAATGAGGTGCAATAAAAAAAAATGGAGTCTCACTGCTAGGACAAATGAGGCAGAAGAAAGAATTAGTAATCTAGAAGACCAAATGACAAAGAATAAAGAAGCCGAGCAAAAGAGGGACAAACAGCTACTGGACCACGAGGGGAGAATTCAAGAGATAAGTGACACCATAAGACGAAACAACATTAGAATAATTGGGATTCCAGAAGAAGAAGAAACAGAGAGGGGAGCAGAAGGTATATTGGAGAGAATTTCCCTAATACGGCAAAGGGAACAAGCATCAAAATCCAGGAGGTGCAGAGAACCGTCAAATTCAAAAAGAATAGGTCCACACCCGGTCACCTAATAGTAAAATTTACAAGTCTTAGTGACAAAGAGAAAATCCTGGAAGCAGCCCGAGAAAAGAAGTCTGTAACATACAATGGTAAAAATATTAGATTGGCAACAGACTTATCCACAGTGACCTGGCAGGCCAGAAAGAGCTGGCATGATATATTCACAGCACTAAACGAGATAAACATGCAGCCAAGAATACTCTATCCAGCTAGGCTATCATTGAAAATAGAAGGAGAGATAAAAAGTTTCCAGGACAAACAAAAACTGAAAGAATTTGCAAACACCAAACCAGCTCTACAGGAAATATTGAAAAGGGTCCTCTGAGCAAAGAGAGAGCCAAAAAGTAGTAGATCAGAAAGGTACAGAGACAATATACAGTAACAGTCACCTTACAGGCTAATAATGGCACTAAATTCATATCTCTCAATAGTTACCCTGAATGTTAATGGGCTAAACAAGGTATCAGAATGGATAAAAAAAACAAAACCCATCAGTATGTTGCCTACAAGAAACTCATTTTAGACGCGAAGACACCTCCAGATTTAAAGTGAGGGGGTGGAAAAAAATTTACCATGCTAATGGGCATCAGAAGAAAGCCGGGATGGCAATCCTTATATCAGATCAATTAGATTTTAAGCCAAACACTATAATAAGAGATGAGGAAGGACACTATATCCTAATCAAAGGGTCTGTCCAACAAGAAGATCTAACAATTTTAAATATCTATGCCCCTAACGTGGGAGCAGCCAACTATATCAACCAATTAATAACAAAATCAAAGAAACACATCAATAATAATACAATAATAGTAGGGGACTTGAACACTCCCCTCACTGAAATGGACAGACCATCCAAGCAAAAGATCAACAAGGAAATAAAAACCTTAAATGACACACTGGTCCAGATGGACATTATAGATATATTCAGAACATTTCATCCCAAAGCAACAGAATACACATTCTTCTCTAGTGCACATGGAACCTTCTCCATGTGAATAAATCACATCTTGGGTCACAAATCAGGTATCATCTGGTATCAAAAGATTAGGATCATTCCCTGCATATTTTCAGACCACAATGGTCTGAAGCTAGAACTCAATCACAAGAGGAAAGCTGGAAAGAACCCAAATACATGGAGACTAAACAACATCCTTCTAAAGAATGAATGGGTCAACCAGGAAATTAAAGAAGAATGGAAAAAATTCATGGAAACAAATGATAATGAAAACACAACGGTTCTAAATCTGTGGGACATAGCAAAGGCAGTCCTGAGAGGAAAATATATAGCGGTACAAGCCTTTCTCAAGAAAAAGAAAGGTCTCAAGTACACAACCTAACCCTACACGTAAAGGAGCTGGAGAAAATAACAAGAAAGAAACTCTAAACCCAGCAGGAGAAGAGAAATCATAAAGATCAGAACAGAAATCAATGAAATAGAAATGAAAAAATAAACAATAGAGAAAATCAATGAAACTAGGAGTTGGTTCTTTGAAAGAATCAATAAGATTGATAAACCCCTGGCCAGACTCATCCAAAAGAAAAGAGAAAGGACCGAAATCAATAAAATCATGAATGAAAGAGGAGAGGTCACAACTAACACCAAAGAAATACAGACAATTATAAGAACATACTATGAGCAACTCTATGCCAACAAATTTGACAATCTGGAAGAAATGGATGCATTCCTAGAGACATATAAACTACCTCGACTGAACCAGGAAGAAATAGAAACCCTGAACAGGCCCATAACCAGTAAGGAGATTGAAACAGTCATCAAAAATCTCCAAACAAAGAAAAGCCCAGGGCCAGATGGCTTCCCAGGGAAATTCTACCAAACATTTAAAGAAGAACGTATTCCTATTCTCCTGAAACTGTTCCAAAAAAATAGAAATGGAAGGAAACCTTCCAAACTCATTTTATGAGGAGAGCATCACCTTGATCCCAAAACAAGACAAGGATCCCACCAAAAAAGAGAACTAGAGTCCAATATCCTTGATGAACACAGATGCAAAAATTCTCACCAAAATATTAACCAATAGGATTCAACAGTACATTAAAAGGATTATTCACCACGATCAAATGGGATTTATTCCAGGGCTACAGGTTTAGTAAAACATCGGCAAAACAATCAATGTGATAGAACACATTAATAAAAGAAAGAACAAGAACCATGTGATACTCTCAATAGATGCTGAAAAAGCATTTTACAAAGTACAGCATCCCTTCCTGATCAAAACTCTTCAAAGTGTAGGGATAGAGGGCACATACCTCAATATTGTCAAAGACGTCTATGAAAAACCCACCACAAATATCATTCTCAATGGAGAAAAACTGAAAGCTTTTCCGCTAAGGTCAGGAACACGGCAGGGATGTCCATTATCACCACTGCTATTCAACATAGAAGTCCTATCAGACAACAAAAGGAGATTAAAGGCATCCAAATTGGCAAAGAAGAAGTCAAACTATCACTCTTCGCAGATGATATGATACTATATGTGGAAAACCCAAAAGACTCCACTCCAAAACTGCTAGAACTTGTACAGGAATTCAGTAAAGTGGCAGGATATAAAATCAATGCACAGAAATCAGTTGCATTTCTGTACACCAAAAACAAGACAGAAGAATTAGAAATTAAGGAGTCAATCCCATTTACAATTGCACCCAAAACTATAAGATACCTAGGAATAAACCTAACCAAAGACGCTAAGCATCTATACGCAGAAAACTATAAAGTACTCATGAAAGAAATTGAGGAAGACACAAACAAATGGAAAAATGTTCCATGCTCCTGGATTGGAAGAATAAATATTGTGAAAATGTCTATGCTCCCTAAAGCAATCTACACATTTAATGCGATCCCTATCAAAATACCATCCATTTTTTTCAAAGAAATGGAACAAATAATCCTAAAATTTATATGGAACCAGAAAAGACCTCGAATAGTAAAAGGAATATTGAAAAAGAAAGCCAAAGTTGGCAGCATCACAATTCCAGACTTCAAGCGCCATTACAAAGCTGTCATCATCAAGACAGCATGGTACTGACACAAAAACAGACACATAGATCAATGGAACAGAATAGAGAGCCCAGAAATAGACCCTCAGCTCTATGGTCAACTCATCTTCGACAAAGCAGGAAAGAATGTCCAATGGAAAAAGACAGCCTCTTCAATAAATGGTGCTGGGAAAATTGGACAGCCACATGCAGAAAAATGAAATTGGACCACTTCCTTACACTGCACACAAAAATAGACTCAAAATGGATGAAGGACCTCAATGTGAGAAAGGAATCCATCAAAATCCTTGAGGAGAAAGCACGCATTAACCTCTTTGACCTCAACCGCAGCAACATCTTCCTAGGAACATCGGCAAAGGAAAGGGAAGCAAGGGCATAAATGAACTATTGGGATTTCTTCAAGATCAAAAGCTTTTGCACAGCAAAGGAAACAGTTAACAAAACCAAAAGACAACTGACAGAATGGGAGAAAATATTTGCAAACGACATATCAGATAAAGGGCTAGGGTACAAAATCTATAAGGAACATAAAAATCTCAACACCCAAAGAACAAACAATCCAATCAAGAAATGGGCAGAGGACATGAACAGACATTTCTGCAAAGAAGACATCCAGAGGGCCAACAGACACATGACAAAGTGCTCCACGTCACTCCGCATCAGGGAAATACAAATCAAAATTACAATGAGATATCACCTCACACCAGTCAGAATGACTAAAATGAACAAGTCAGGAAATGACAGATGCTGGCGAGGATGCAAAGAAAGGGGAACCCTCCTCCACTATTGGTGGGAATGCAAGCTGGTGCAACCACTCTGGAAAACAGCATGGATGTTCCTCAAAATGTTGAAAATAGAACTACCCTATAACCCAGCAATTGCACTACTGAGTATTTACCCTAAGGATACAAACGCAGTGATCCGAAGAGGCACATGCACCCGAATGTTTATAGGAGCAATGTCTACAATAGCCAAACTATGGAAAGAACCTAGATGTCCATTAACAGATGAATGGATAAAGATGATGTGGTATATATACACAATGGAATACTATGCAGCCATCAAAAGAAATGAAATATTGCCATTTGCGATGACATGGATGGAACTAGAGGGTATCATGCTTAGTGAAATAAGTCAATCGGAGAAAGACAACTATCATATGATATCCCTGATATGAGGACATGGAGATGCAATATGGGGTGTTAGGGGGACAGGAGAAGAATAAATGAAACAAGATGGGATTTCGAGGGAGACAAATCATAAAAGAATCTTGATCTCACAGAACATACTGGGGGTTGCTATGGGGAGGTGGGATTGGGAGAGGGGGAGGGGGTTATCCACATTGGGGAGTGTATGTGCTATATTGAGGGCTGGGAAGTGTGTAAACCTGGCGAATCACATACCTGTACCCCTGGGATAAAAATACATTATATGTTTATTAAAAAAAATTGCAAGGGGAGGCGAACCATAAGAGACTGTGGATTCTGAAAAACAACCTGAGGGTTTGAAGGGTCGGGGGTTGGAGGTAGGGGGAAGAGGACGTGAGTAATATGGAGGGAACGTATTTTATGGAGCACTGGGTGTTGTGCAAAAACAATGAATACTGTTACGATAAAAAAATAAATTAATTAAATAAAAAAGTTTAAAAAAAGAAAAAAAAAAGAAAAGAAGCATCCTGATAGGGTGTGAGGACCATGAACATGTGTATAGGGTGGAGTTCCCAGTGTGAGGGTGTTTGTACTCTTGATTAGTTCTTGGCCTTCCATGGATAAGATGGAATTGTGGACTCTTGCCCTTCTCAGGAGTCCAGAAGGGTGGTGGTGGCAGTCACAGAAAAAGATTACTAATTCGGCCATGGAGAAGGTGACCCCAAATCGCTTCATAAACTGTCTTGCGGAAATCCCAGGTGACTCCGAGGATTGGAGTGATTTTGATACTCCTGGCTGACCCAGAACTACTCGACCCAGGTGAAATGTTGAGGCGTGGTGTGGTTAGAGTGGTTGCTAGGACCTCAGAACTTTGTGACGTCACAGAAGCTGACTTCACTGAAGCACCATCCCATTCTCATGACATATGAGTCCTATGGCTTTAAATAGAAAGACCTGGGAAGGAAAAAAGAAAGAGCCCTGTTAGCCTGATCATGAACAGAGGTGGTCTATTCTGTTTCTTTCCCACTTCCAATTTCTATACAAAGAGAAAAGAAAACGATGTTCTGTATACCATTCTTTAGACCAACATTTCTCCAGAGAGAGCAAGGTGTTCCTATTTCCACTGCAATTTCCACAAATCTCCATAAACAGCGAGGCCTCTAAGCTACCATTAGGTCCCTGGGAGGTTGGATATCCTTGTGTGAGAGGGTCCAATCCTAGGTTCTGTTCCCTCTGGTTTCCCATATGTAAGGTCTGCCTTTGTTTCTTGGTCAGCTTGGAAGGTGAGGGAAGGAAGAAGGGAAGGAAAGTCACAATTCCAGGAAAATTCCCAGGTCAAAGATGCATTGTGCTGTTCATGTCCTTATCTGATAGTGCCTGAAACACCAGTCCCAACAGAATCACAGAAGGCTCTGTCTACCTGAAATTACCTTAAACATCGTTGCAAAGGCTTCATGGAGAGTGAAATTCTGCATGATCGCTACCCTTAAATAAAGAGCCCTGGTCAGCACTCCTTGTCATCATTAGTTAACGCTACATGCCATAGTCAAGGGGAGAGCGATGATGAGCATCTCGATTTATTCAGATGAAAATGAACGGCCAATATAGATGGCTTGCCTTGCCCACTATAGCATACCTGTGGAAGGAGCCGAGATACCTTTTAAGGGCTAGTGGATAAAGATGATTATGAAGATGATAAAGAAGATGATTTCCCAATGAAAATGTAAGCAGACCAAGGGAAATATCCTATGGCTGCAGTCATATGTGGCAAGTGAGGGATATCATGGACAGGAGTAGTAGTAAGGGAAAACGGAAGGAGAAGAAGTCAGACAGGGAGCCGCACCAGGAGAGACTCAGGACTTTGGGGACCTAGCTGAGGGTTACAGGAGGATAAGTCCTGCCATAAAGAGGGAAGTTCTTAATGGGTATGGAGTTGGTGTGGCATTATATGAGGATGAGCACTTTGAGGTTTATGCAACTAAAGAATCAGGGAACACTATGTCAAAAAACGTAGGATGGATGAAAGGCTGGCTTGCCGAATATAAGAAAATATAGTGAATAAAAAGCAAATAGGTCGTTTCACGTGGAGATGAAGAAAGAAAGAGAAGAGAAAAGAATTCTAGTTTCATTATCTTACTGACTAAAATTGTATGCAATTGGTTTCCTATAAGGACCTTATGTGAATTGGGTCATTGGGCATTGTAAATTAGAGTCTTTCCTCATCCTATATTTTGGGAATAGATGAGAAAAGCCGTCATGACCTTTAAATGTCTCCAATTGTGGACAGGGAATTGATTTGAACCTGGCTTTCTGTGTGTTGGGAAATGTTTGAGGACTGCTTCAAAAGCCTCAAAAGCTGCTTCACAAGTCATTACCTGAGACATCAGATATGTATGACTCATGATCTTCTCATGGTAGTGTGTATGTATCTTGGAATTTATCCTTTACACTCCGGTACTGGATTTGCAGCGATTTCTGTGTAGGGGTCTTTTAGGTAATATTGTTTAAATAATTAGTTAATTATTTAACTAATTCTTGATAGGTAAGGAGTTAACATATCCAGTTTGGAAGGTTTGATACTTTGATTCTGTAAGCTTTTGTTTTTTATGTTATTTTCTCTGAATTCTGATTCCATGAGTGCTATTCCTCACTTGCACCCTAACTTCTGAGGGACTCCTTTAAGAGTGTGTGTGTGTGTGTGTGTGTGAGTGAGTGTGTGGGTGTGGGTGTGTCTGTTTCACAAAATGAAAAAACACTAAAAATGATATTTTTATCATTTTGATAAAATGATAAAATAATCTATTACAGATCAAAATTCACCTTCCAAAACAGTGGAAAATCACATTACATACCGTTCGGCCAAATTTCCTGCATTGAATGTCCCATTTGATCCACTTTTAGAAATGTTGATTCTGACTACCCTGCCTGGAACAAACACCAATTTTTCTGTGCCTGGTTAGAGTCTAATTGCCTGTCGCTCTTTCTTGATTTATCACATGTTTCTTTGCTTCCATGAGTGAGTGAAATCGTATGGGAGTTGTCTTTTTGTGACTGACAGATATGACACAGCCCAATTCTCTCTCCCGTTCTGCCACATGTCACAAGGAGCAAGAATGCCTTCTTGCTTATGGCTCCATAAGAGTCGGCATTGCATTTGGACTACAGGGAGATGGTAGAAGTGTCTGGGAGATCCAGGCCTGTCTTCAGCCATCAGCACAACCAGAAGATGGGCATATCAATGTAAACATGGCAAAAATGGACCTGACCCTAGAAATCACACTCCACAGCATAAGAGAGAAGAAGTCACAGAGACCAAGGGAGAAGGGTGTAGACAGGGCTTAAGCGAGAATTGGACGGTTGGTGCTTCAGAGGGCATGGAGTCATGTCCGAAGCCAAAGTCCCAGGGGAGAGGAGCACACTTAGAACCCACAATTTGAATGTTGACCCATAGCTGTTGGCAGAGTAAAGGAGAGTGTCTGAAGGACACGAGTTCTTGCAACCCAAGGACTTAAGGCCCGGGAATTCCAGATCAGAATGATTGGCGGACATAGACTCCAGAGAACACTGTATATCTCCTGGAGAGGACACCAGCAAGCAACCAGGGGCAAACAGCCTGGAACCATGAACAGAGACAATAACTGTTGACACCATGGTAAGATTATTATTTCTTTGGGTGCATTGGTGATGGGCAGTGTTGGTGGAGGTGCCTCAAAGCGTGCCAAAGATACATGGGCTCTACCACCGCCAGCCTCAAGAGTGAGAAGTGGCCACAGGCAGGACGGTGAGGACATTAGATGCCCAACCTGCAATCATGGATTCCCAAACTTGGAACACTGTAGGGACTGCCTTCTTCAGGTCATGTTGCTTAGTCCCAGGAGAACAGAAAATCCTGCAGGAGACTAGAAGAAAGCTCTGCCACATCTTCTCATCTTGGCCACAGAATTCAGCAGGCCTTAATTTTTGTGGAGTGTGTTGAAAATCACGTTTCACAGTCACACCAGACCAACGAAGCTAAACCTCATCATTTTTGTCCCAGACACCACACACTCTGAATGGAAGGCAAGGAGAGCATCCACAGGGGATGAGCTCACAGGAGAGTGGAGAGCCAAACACAACCCCAGAGGGCATGTCACACACACCTGAGACTCTCTCAAGTGCCAGCCCTGGGCACTCCATGAGCTCTTCTTTCTAAGAAATTAACTTCAGTGTAGATAACAGAAAGCGCGTTTCAAATACAGAGAAGACGGAGACCTTTTTTAGATTCACGTTGTATTCCTGAAACTGGCCCGAAAGCCTTTTCAGATGGCCTCACATGGGGATTGGTTCTATTCCAACATGCTCTTTGCTTCCTCCTGTGAGATCCAATCAGATGAGTCCACCCTGGCCTTAAGCATCTAGGGTGTAGGGTCTGCCTTTAATGTTTGCTGAGCTGGGAATATTGGGAGGCATTCATGGCACGATTTCTGGAGATGCAAGAAGAACTCGTATCCTTACTGTTGAAGACCCCAGACCTGTCTTTGGTATGGTTGCAGGTGTTAACTCGGAGTTTTCCTCAGAGGGCTGAGGGCGCTTTTCTGGTCAGAAGCATCTTGATATGATGTGAGGACCATGAATATGTGTATGGCGTGGAGTCCCCCGTGTGACGTTGCTTGTACTCCTGACTGTTTCTTGACCTTACGTGGGTAAGATGGAAATGTAGATTCCTGCCACTCTCAGGAGTCCAGAGGGATGTTGGTGACAGTCCCGCCCAAAGACTACAAATCCAGCCATGGCCAAGGTGACCCTAAATCGCTTCACATACTGTCTTGGGGAAATACCCAGGCGGCTGCAGTGGATTGGAGTGATTTTGATACTCCTGGCTGACCCAGAACTACTCCAGCCAGATGAAGTGTTGAGGCATTGTTTGGTGAGGAGTGGTTGCTAGGACCTCAGAGCTTTGTGACGTCACAGAAGCTGACTTCACTGAAGCAGCAATCCCATTCTCATGACATATGAGTCCTATGGCTTTAAGTAGAAATAATTGGGAAGGAGCAAGAAAGAGCCCTGTTAGCCTGATCATGAACTCATGTGGACTTTTATGTTTCATTCCCACTTCCACATTCTATACAAAGAGAAAAGAAAACAATGTTCTGTAAACCATTCTTTAGACCAACATTTCTACAGGGAGAGCAAGGTGTTCCTATTTCCACTGCAATTTCTAAAGATCTCAAACCACCGTGATGCCTCTTTTCTACCATTATGTCTCTCAGAGGTTTGATATCCTTGGGTGAGAGGGTCAGTTCTTAGCTTCTGGTCCCTTTGGTTTCTCAGGTGTAAGGTCTGCCTTGGTGCTTGGTCAACTTTTAAGGTGAGGGTAGGAAGAAGGGAAGTAAAGTCGTAATTCCAGCAAAATTGCCAGGGCAGGGATGCATTGTGCTGTCCGTGTCCTTATCTGGTAGTGTCCTGAAACTCCAGTCCCAAGGGATGAAGGCTCTGTCTACCTGACATTACCTTAAACACCGTTGCAAAGGCTTCATGGAGAGTGAAATTCTGCATGATCGCTACCCCGGAAGAAAGAGCCCTGGTCAGCACTCCTTGTCATCATTAGTTAATGCTACATGCCATTGTCATGGGGAGAGCCATGTTGAGCACCTCTCTTTATTCAGATGAAAAGGAAAAGCCAAGATCGATGGCTTGCCATGTCCACTACAGCATCACTGTTGAAGGAGCCGAGATACCCTTTTAAGGCCTAGTATATAAAGATGATTATGAAGGTGATGATAAAGAAGATGATTTCCAAATGAACATGCAAGCATACCAAGGGAAATATCCTATGGCTTCACTTCTATGTGGCCCATGAGGAATACCATGGACATGAATAGAAGTAATGGAAAACGGAAGGAGAAGAAGTCAGACAGGGAGACGCACCAGGACAGACTCAGGACTTTGGGGACCAAGCTGAGGGTTACAGGAGGATAAGATGCCATAAAGAGGGAACTGGATAATGGGTATGGAGGTGGTTTGGCATTTATGAGGATGAGCACTTGTTGGTATACGCAATTAAAGAATCAGGGAACACTATGTCAAAAACGTAGGATGGATGAAAGCCTGGCTTGCGATTATAAGAAAATATAGTGAATAGTAAGCAAACAGGTCATTTCACGTGGAGATGAAGAAAGAAAGAGAAGAGAAATTAATTCTAGTTTTATTATCTTACTGATTAAAATGGTATGCAATTGGTTTCCTATGAGGTCCTTATGTGAATTGGGTCTTTGGACAATGTAAATTAGAGTGTTCCCTCTTCCTACATTTTGGGAATAGATGAGAAAAGCCGACATTAGCATTAAATGTCTCGAATTGTGGTCCAGGAAATTGATTTGAACCTGGCTTTCTGTGTGTTGGGAGATGTTTGAGGACTGCTTCAAAAGCCTCAAAAGCTGCTTCAAAAGTCATTACCTGAGACGTGAGATATGACTGACCATTGATCTTGTCATGGTAGTGCGTATGTGTCTTGGAATTTATCCTTTTCTCTCTGGTATTGGATTTCCTGGCAGACTTCTCTGTACGGGTCTTTTAGGTAATGTTGTTTAAATAATTACCTAATTAGTTAATTAATTCTTGATAGGTAAGGTGTTAACGTATCCAGTTTGGATGGTTTGTTACTTTGATTCTGTAACCTTTGTTTTTTATGGTACATTCTCTGAATTTTGATTCCATGAGTGCTATTTCTCACTTGCTCCCTAACTTCTGAGGGACTCCTTTAAGAGTGTGTGTGTGTGGGGGGGCGGTGTCTGTTTTACAAAACGCTAAAAATGATATTTTAAGTGATATGAAGCTGCTCTATTCCAAATCAGAATTAACCTTCTAAAACAGTGGAAACTCACGTTACACACTAATCGGTCAAATTATGTGTATTGAATGTCCCATTTGATCCACTTTTAGAAATGCAGATTCTGAATACCCTGCTTGGAACAAACACCAAATTTTGTGTGCCAGGTTAGAGTCTAATTGCCTGTCCCTCTTTCTTGATTTTTCACATGTTTCTTTGCTTCCATGAGTGAGTGAAATCGTATGGGAGTTGTCTTTTTGTGACTGACAGATATGACACAGCCCAAAGCTCTCTCCCGTTCTGCCACATGTCACAAGGAGTAAGAATGCCTTCTTGCTCATGTCTCCCTAAGTGTCTGCAGTGCATTTGGAGTACAGGGAGATGATAGAAGTGTCTGGGAGCTCCAGGCCTGTCTTCAGACATCAGCACCACCAGAAGATGACCATATCAATGTATACATGGCAAAAATGGACCTGACCCTAGAAATCACACTCCACAGCATAAGAGAGAAGAAGTCACAGAGACCATGGGAGATGGGTGAAGACAGGGCTTATGGGAGAATTGGGTCGTTGGTGCTTCAGAGGGCAGGGAGGCATGTCTGAAGCCCAAGGCCCAGGGGAGTGGAGGACACTTAGAACCCACAATTTGAATGTTGACCCATAGCTTTTGGTGGAGAAAAGGAGAGTTTCTGAAGGACACGAGTTCTTGAAACCCAAGGACTTGAGGCCCAGGGATTCCATCAGCGTGCTTTGCGGACATAGACTCCAGGGAACAATGTGTATCTCCTGGAAAGGACACTAGCAAGCAACCATGGGCAGACAGCCTGGAACCATGATCATAGACAATACCTTTTGTCACCGTGGTAAGATTATTATTTCTTTGGGTGCATTGTTGATGGTCAGTGTTGATGGAGGTGCCTCGATGGGCGCCAAAGATACTTGGGCTCTACAACCGCCAGCATCAAACTGAGAAGTCGCCACAGGCAGGACGTTGAGGACATTAGATGCCCAACCTGCAATCACGGATTCCCAAACTTGGAACACTGTTGGGACTGCCTTCTTCAGGCCATGTTGCTTAGTCCCAGGAGAAAAGAAATTCCTGCAGGGGAGTAGAAAAAAGCCCTGCCCACATCTTCTCATCTTGGCCACAGAATTCAGCAGGCCTTAAGTTTTGTGGAGTGGGTTGAAAGCCATGTTTCACAGGCACACCAGATCAACGAAGCTTAACCTCACCATTTTTGTCCCAGACACCACACACTCTGAATGGAAGTCATGGAGAGACTCCACAGAGGACGAGCCCACAGGAGAGTGGACAGCCAGAACACAACTCCAGAGGGCATGTCACACACACCTGAGACTCTCTCAATTGCCAGCCTTGGAAACTCCATGAGCTCTTCTTCCTAAGAAATTATCTTTAGGGTAGATAACAGAAGGTGCTTTTCAAATACAGAGAAGACAGGGACCTTTTGTAGATTCACGTTGTATTCCTGAAACTGGCCCAAAAGCCTTTTCAGATGCCTTCCCATGGGTATTGATTCTCTTCCTACATGCTCCTTGCTTGCTCCTGTGAGCTCCAAACAGATGAATCCGTCCTGGTCCTAAGCTTCTAGGGTGTAGGGTCTGCGTTTAATGTTTGGTCAGCTGGGAAAATACGGAGGAATTTATGGCATGAATTCTAGAGATGCAAGAAGAACTCGTGTCGTCACTATTGAGCACTCCAGACAGGTCTTTGGTAAGGTTGCGGGTGTTAACTCTGAGCTTTCCTCGGAGGGCGGGTGCGCTTTTCCTGGTCAGACACATCCTGATAGGGTTTGAGGACCATGAACATGTGTATGTCGTGGAGTTCCCTGTGTGAGATTGCTTGTACTCCTGACTCTTTCATGACATTCCGTGGGCAACATGGAATTATGGATTCTTGCCCTCTCAGGTGTCCAGAGGGGTGGTGGTGACAGTCCCGGCCAAAGACTACAAATTGGGCCATGGAGAAGATGACCCCAAATCGCTTCACACACTGTCTTGGGGAAATACCCAGGCGACTCCAGTGGTTTGGAGTGATTTTGATACTCCAGAACTACTCCGGCCAGGTGAAGTGATGAGGAATGGTTTTGTGAGGAGTGGTTGCTAGGACATAAGAGCTTTGTGACATCACAGAAGCTGACTGCACTGAAGCAGCAATCCCATTCTCATGACTTATGAGTCCTATGGCTTTAAGTAGAAGGACCTGGGAAGGAACAAGAAAGAGCCCTATTAGCCTGATCATGAACTCAGGGTTTTTTTTCTGTTTCTTTCCCACTTTCTCATTCTATACAAAGAGAAAAGAAAACGATGTTCTGTATACCATTCTTTAGACCAACATTTCTCCAGGGAGAGCAAGGCATTCCTATTCCCACTGCAATTTCTAGAGATCTCAATCAACCGCGAGTCCTCTGGCTACCATCATGTCTCTGGGATGTTTGATATCCTTGGGTGAGACTGTGCATTCTTAGCTTCTGTTCCCTAAGGTTTCTGGGTGTAAGATTTGCCTTTGGTGCTTGGTCAGCTTTAAATTTGAGGGAAGGAAGAGGGGAAGTAAAGTCACAATTCCAGGAAAATTGCCATTGAAGAGATGCGTTGTGCTGTCCATGTCTTTATCTGCTAGTGTCTTGAAACACTAGTCATAGGGATGAAGGCTCTGTCTACCTGACATTACCTTATACACAGTTGCAAAGGCTTCATGGAGAGTGAAACTCTGCATGATCGCTACCCCGAAAGAAAGAGCCCTTGGCAGCACTCCTTATCATCATTAATTAATGCTACATGCCATAGTCATGGGGAGAGCCATGTATAGCAATGCTCTTTATTCAGAGGAAAATGATCGGCCAACATCCATGGCCTGCCATGCCCACTCTAGCATCACTGTGGAAGGAGTCGAGATACCCTTTTAAGGGCTAGTGGATAAAGATGGTTATGAAGATGATGATAAAAAAGGTGATTTCCAAGTGAAAATGCAAGCTGACCAAGGGAAATATCCAATGGCTTCACTCCTATGTGGCCCATGAGCAATATCATGGACATGAGTAGTAGTAAGGGAAAACGGAAAGAGAAGAAATCAGACAGGAAGACACACAAGGAGAGACTCAGGACTTGGGGACCAAGCTTAGGGTTACAGGAGATAAGTCCTGCCATAAGGAGGGAACTGGGTCATGGGTATGGAGGTGGTGTGGCATTATATGAGGATGAGCACTTGTTGGTATGTGCAATTAAAGAATCAGGGAACACTATGTCAAAAAACGTAGGATGGATGAAAGACTGGCTTGCCGAATATCAGAAAAAATATAGCAAATAGAAAGCAAAACAGGCCGTTTCACGTGGAGATGAAGAAAGAATGAGAAGAGAAATGAATTCTAGTTTTATTATCTTACTGATTCAAATGGTATGCAATTGGTTTCCTATAAGGTCCTTATGTGAATTGGGTCTTTGGACATTGTCAATTAGAGTCTTCCCTCTTCCTACATTTTGGGAATAGATGAGAAAAGCTAACATTACCCTTAAATGTCTCGAATTGTGGACCAGGGAACTGATTTGAACATGGCTTTCTGTGTGTTGGGAGATCCTTAAGGACTACTTCTAAAGCCTCAAAAGCTGCTTCAAAAGTCATTACCTGAGACGTCAGATATATATGACTCATGATCTTGTCATGGTAGTGCATATTTGTTTTGGAATTTATACTTTTCTCTTGGTATTGGATTTGCTATCATACTTGTGTGGAGGGGTCTTTTAGGTAAGGTCGTTTAATAATTAATTAATGAATTAATTAATTCTTTATAGGTAAGGATTTAACTTATCCAGTTTGAATGGGTTGTTATTTTGAGTCTCTAAGCTTTGTTTTTTTTTATGGTATTTTCTCTGAATTTTCCTTCCATGAGTGCTATACCTCAGTTCCTCCCTAACTTCTGTGCGACCCTTTTAAGTGTGTGTAGTGTGTGTGTGTGTGTGTGTGTGTGTGTGTGTGTGTGTGTGTGTGTGTGTTTGTTTCACAAAACGCTGAAAATGATATTTTAAGAGATATGAAGCTGCTCTATTCCAGATCATAATTCACCTTCAAACACAGTGGAAACTCACTTTACACCCCATTCGGCTATAATTCCTGCATTGAATGTCCCATTTGATCCACTTTTAGAAAGGCAATTTCTGACTAGCCTGTCTGGAACAAACACCAAATTTTGAGTGTCTGGTTAGTGTCTCATTGCATGTCCCTTTTTCTTGCTTTTTCACATGTTTCTTTACTTCCATGAGTGAGTGAAATCGTATGGTTGTTGTCTTTCTCTAACTGACAGATACGACACAGCCCAATGCTCTCTCCATTTCTGCCACATGTCACAAGGAACAATAATGCCTTCTTTTTATTATTTTTTATTTGTTTATTTGTTTATTTACAGCATAACAGTGTTCATTGTTTTGGCATCACACCCAGTGCTCCATGCAGTATGTGCCCTCCCTATTACCCACCACCTGGTTCCTCAACCTCCCACCTACCCCCCCTTCAAACCCTCTGGTTGTTTTTCAGAGTCCATAGTCTCTCATGGTTCTTCTCCCCTTCCAGTTTCCCTCAATTCCCTCTCCTCTTCTTCTCCCCATATTCTCCATGTTATTTGTTATGCTCCACAAATAAGTGAGACCATATGATACTTGACTCTCTCCTTGACTTATTTCGCTCAGCATAATTCCTTTCAGTCCCGTCCATGTTGCTACAAAAGTTGGGTATTCATCCTTTTGATGGGGGCATAATATTCCATTGTGTATATGTACCATATCTTCCTTATCCATTCATCCGTTGAAGGGCATCTTGGTTCTTTCCACAGTTTGGTGACCATAGCCTTTGCAGGAATAAACATTGGAGTAAAGAAGGCCCGTCTTTTCACTACATCTGTATCTTTGTGGTAAATACCCAGCAGTGCAATTGCAGGGTCATAGGGAAGCTCTATTCTTAATTTTTTCAGGAATCTCCACACTGTTCTCCAAACTGGCTGCACTAACTTTCATTCCCACCAACAGTGTAAGAGGGTTCCCTCTCTCCACATCCTCTCCAACACACGTTGTTTCCTGTCTTGCTAATTTTGACCATTCTAAGTGATGTCAGGTGGTATCTCAATGTGGTTTTAATTTGAATCTCCCTGATGGCTAGTGATGATGAACATTTTTCATGTGTCTGATAGCCATTTGTATGTCTTCGTTGGAGAAGTGTCTGTTCATATCTTCTGCCCATTTTTGGATATGATTATCTGTTTTGTGTGTGTTGAGTTTGAGACGTTCTTTATAGATCCTGGATATCAACCTTTTGTCTGTACTGTCATTTGCAAATATCTTCTCCCATTCCGTGGGTTGCCTTTTTGTTTTGTTGACTGTTTCCTTTGCTCTGCATAAGCTTTTGATCTTGATGAAGTCCCAAAAGTTCATTTTCGCTTTTGTTTCCTTGGCCTTTGGCGACATATCCTGAAAGAAGTTGCTGTGGGTGATATCGAAGAGTTTACTGCCTATGTTCTCCTCTAGGATTCTGATGGATTCCTGTCTCACGTTGAGGTCTTTTATCCATTTCGAGTTTATCTTTGGGTATGGTGTAAGAGAATGGTCGAGTTTCATTCTTCTACATATCGCTGTCCAGTTTTCCCAGCACTATTTATTGAAGAGACAATCTTTTTTCCATTGAATATTTTTTTCCTGTTTTGTCGAAGATTATTTCACCATAGAGTTGAGGGTCCATATCTGGGCTCTCCACTCTGTTCCACTGGTCTATGTGTCTGTTTTTATGCCAGTCCCACGCTGTCTTGGTGATCAAAGCTTTGTAGTAAAGCTTGAATTCGGGTAACGTGATGCCGCCAGTTTTGTTTTTGTTTTTCAACATTTCCTTAGCAATTCGGGGTCTCTTCTGATTCCATACAAATTTTAGGATTATTTGCTCCAGCTCTTTGAAAACTACCGGTGGAATTTTGATCAGAATGGCATTAAAAGTATAGATTGCTCTAGGCAGTATAGACATTTTAACAATGTTTACTCTTCCAATCCAAGAGCATGGAAGAGTCTTCCATCTTTTTGTGTCTTCTTCAATTTCTTTCATGGGTGTTCTGTAGTTCCTCGAGTACAGGTCCTTTTTCTCTTGGGTTAGCTTTATTCCCAGGTATCTTATGGTTCTTGGTGCTATAGTAAATGGAATCGATTCTCTAATTTCCCTTTCTGTATTTTCATTGTTAGTGTATAAGAAAGCCACTGATTTCTGTACATTGACTTTTTATCCTGCCACGTTACTGAATTGCTGTATGAGTTCTAGTACTTTGGGATGGAGTCTTTGGGTTTTTCCATATAAAGAATCATGTCATCTCTGAAGAGAGAGAGTTTGACTTCTTCCTTGCCAATTTGGTTACATTTTTTTTTCTCTTTGTTGTCTGAATGCTGTTGCTAGAACTTCTAATACTATGTTGAACAAGAGTGGTGAGAGTGGGCATCCTTGTCTTGTTCCTGATCTCAACGGGAATGCTGCAAGCTTTTCCCCATTGAGGATGATATTTGCTATGGTTCTTTCATAGATAGATTTTATGAAGTTCAGGAATGTTCCCTCTATCCCTATACTTTGAAGCGTTTTCATCAGGAAGGGATGCTGGATTTTGTCAAATGCTTTTTCTGCATCAATTGAGAGGACCATGTGTTTCTTCTCTCTTCTCTTATTGATTTGTTCTATCCCATTGATTGATTTGCGAATGTTGAACCAACCTTGCAACCCATGGATGAATCCCACCTGCTCATGGTGGATAATCTTTTGAATGTGCTGCTGGATCCTGTTTGCTAGGATCTTGTTGAGAATCTTTGCATCCATATTCATCAGTGATATTGGTCTGAAATTCTCCTTTTTGGTAGGGTCTTTGCACCTGGTTTGGGGATCAGGGTAATGCTGGCTTCATAAAAGAGTCTGGAAGTTTTCCTTCTGCTTCAATTTTTTGGAACAACTTCGGGAGAATTGGTGTTATTTCTTCTTTGAAAGTTTGGTAGAATTCCCCAGGGAATCCGCCAGGTTCTGGGTTCTTGTTTTTTGGGAGGTTTTTGATCACTGCTTCAGTCTCGTTACTAGATATTGGTCTATTCAGGTTGTCAGTTTCTTCCTGGTTCAATTTAGGGAGTTTGTAGCTTTCCAGGAATGCTTCCATTTCATCTAGGTTGCTTAGCTTATTGGCATATATCTGTTGGTAATAATTTCTGATGATTGTTTCTATTTCCTTGGTGTTAGTTGTGATCTCTCCCTTTTCATTCATAATTTTATTAATTTGGGCTTTCTCTCTTTTCTTTTGGATTAGTGTGGCCAATGGTTTATCGATCTTATTGATTCTTTCAAAAAAACAGCTTTTAGTTTCATTGATACGTTCTACTGTATCTCTCATTTCTACCTCATTGATCTCTGCTCTAATCTTGATTATTTCCCTTCTTGCATGTGGAGTTGGTTTGATTTGTTGTTGATTCTCCAGTTCTTTAAGGTGTAGAGAGAGCTGGTGTATTCTGGATTTTTAGATTTTTTTTGAGGGAGGCTTGGATGGCTATGTATTTCCCCATTACTACTGCCTTTGCTGTATTCCATAGGTTTTGGACTGCAGTTTCTTCATTCTCATTGGTTTTATTGAATTGCTTAAGTTCATCTTTGATCTCCTGTTTGATCCAAGCATTCTTAAGCAAGGTAGTCTTTAGCTTCCAGTTTTTTGAGTTCCTTCTGAACTTTTCCATGTGATTGAGTTCCAGTTTCAAAGCATTGGCATCTGAGAATATGCAGGAATAATGTCAGTCTTTTGGTATCAGTTGAGTCCTGCTTTGTGATACAGTATGTGGTCTATTCTGGAGAAGGTTCCATGTGCACCTGAGAAGAATGAGTATTCTGTTGTTTTAGAGTGGAATGTTCTGTATATGTCTATGAGATCGATCTGGTCCAATGTTTCATTCAATGCTCTTATTTCTTTATTAATTTTCTGCTTTGATCATCTGTCTATTTCTGAGAGAGGCGTATTAAGATCTCATACTATTATTGTATTCATATCAAAATGACTCTTTATCTTGATTAATAGTTTTCTTATGTCATTGGGTGCTCCCATATTGGTGGTATAGATATTCACAATTGTTAGATCATCTTGGGGGATTGTCCCTTTAAGAATTATGTAGTGTCCTTCTGTATCTCTGACTACATTCTTTAGTTTAAAATCTAATTTATCTGATATGAGAATTGCTACCCCGGCCTTCTTTTGAGGCCCATTGGCATGAAAGATGCTTCTCCATCCCTTCACTTTCAGTCTGGGTGTATCCTTAGGTTCAAAATGGGTCTCTTGTAGACAAAATATGGATGGGTCCTGTCATTTTATCCAATCTGCAACCCTGTGTCGTTTTATGGGCGCATTTAGGCCCTTCACCTTGAGAGTGATAATTGAGGGATAGGTTTTTATTGACATCGTGTTGCCTTTGAAGTATTTCTGTCTGTAGATTGTTTCTATATTTCTGTTCAATGATATTCTTAGGATTTTTTCTCTTTTATAGAACCCCCCCCTTAATATTTCCTGCAGTGTCAGCTTGGTGGTTGCATAGTCTTTTAAGCCTTGCCGGTCTTGGAAACTCTTTATCTCTCCATCCATTTTAAATGTCAGTCTTGCTGGATAGAGTATTCTTGGTTGCATGTTCTTCTCATTTAGTACTCTGAATATATTTTGCAAGCCCTTCCTGGCTTGCCAGGTCTCTGTGGAAAAATCTGACATTATTCTAATGGGCTTTCCTCTATATGTAAGGAGCTTCTTTGTCCTAGCTGCTTTTAACAGGGTCTCTCTTGAAACATAATTCCTCATTCTAACTATAAGTTGTCATGAGGACTTTTGAGAATCTAAAATCTTGGGAGGAAATCTCTCTGCCTCTAGCACATGAATGTTGTTTCCATTCGTGAGATTGGGAAAATTTTCATAGACAACTTGTCCCACTATAGTTTCTAGACTTCTTTCTTTTTCCTCCCCTTTAGGGATTCCAATAATTCTGACGTTGGAACGTTTCATGGCATCGTTTATTTCCCTGATTCTGTTTTCGTGGCTTCTGAGCTCTTTGTTCCAGGCTTCCTCCTGATCCTTTCTCTCTATCTGTTTGTCCTCCAGATCACTAATTCTATCTTCTGTCTCAGTTACTGTAGCTTTTAGAGAATTTAGATTAGATTGGAACTCATTGAGAGCATTTTGAACATCATCCCTGATGGCTTTCAGTTCTACCCTAACATTGTGAACATCATCCCTGGTGGCTTTCAGTTCTGCCCTAATCAATTCTGTTTGGTCATCCATGGCTTTTTTCAACCTAGCTATTGCCTGGATAATTGTTAGTCTGAATTCCTTTTCTGACATATTGTCTATGTCGATAACCATTAGCTCTGTTGCAGAAGGTCCATCCTCTGTATTTTTCTTCTGTTGGGTATTCCTCCTCCTAGTCATTTTGGTAAGAGATGACTGAACAGATGCAGCTGGACTTATCGATTGTGGTGCCGTCAATGTGAACCCTAGAACGTTTCTGTTCAATCAGGATTCCCCACCCAAATGAGATAAAAAAGAAAAGAAAAAGAAATAGAGAAGAAGAAAGAAAAAAAGGGGAAAGAAAAAAGGAAAAAAGAGAGAGAGAGAGAGGAAAAAAGGGGAAGATAAAAAAGAAGGCTCAGCCCAAATGGGCCACAAGGTAAGATTTATGAAGTATACAAACAAAAACAGACAAACAAAAAGACTGATAAAATTATATGACAAGAGAAAAAATATATATATATAACCAAAAAAAGGGGGGAAGAACCTCATCAGAAAGAACCCCAAGTATAAGATTTATTTATTATCAGGACAAACACAAATTCACAGAAACACTGACAGAAGGAAAAATTGGGAGAGTGGTTATAAATTCTCAGTGTGGGTGAGGAAGTTTATTTTGATTCTTCCTGAAGGTATCTTGATGTTTTTGTTAAGGGACTCAACCTTCCTCAGTTACAGGGGGATTAGAAACTGGTTTGCCTATAGGGGTAGCATTGATTGAAGAAAGGGGATTACCTTGAAGTTTAACTCTATATGTATAGTAGAAAATAAAAATTAAAAAAGAATAAACTAGACTAAACTAAGTTAAAATTTAAAAGGAATTAAAAAAATAGAAAAGCAAAAGAAAAACACGGGTGTATGTATCAAAAAGTTCAGGTTAGAGGGTTATTAAAGAATTTGATGTACTGGACATCTCAGTGTGGTGGTAAATAGGTTAAAATTTATATGTATGTATAAAAAAACGAACCAGAATATTGGTAAAGAGTTAAAAATAAAAGTTCTATTTATGAAGTAGTGGTGGTTGTTCTCTTTTAGTCTTTTTTTTTTTCTTCCTTCCTGGTTTGTTTTCTGGGGGAGGGTCCTGCCACGTGGGTTTTCAGACAATGATGTTCCCTAAGTTAGGTCCTCCTGCTCCCCTCAAGGGGGTGAGCTCTGAGGAAACTTTTTTTTTTTCAGCCTTTTGTTCTCTTGGGGTTTTTATGTTCTTTCATCTGCTTTCTCTTGCATTGACAGCTTTTGATGGTTTTTGGAGGTTTAGAGGAGAGTAAACTGCTCCCCGAACTCCCTCTCAGAGAGAAGCCTCAGAATGTTTTGCAAAAGCTGCTGGCAGAGTCTCTTCTGAGTCACTGTCCCTGGGGATGCAGGAGCTCCTTGTTGTACCCAAAACCAGGTCAGCGGTGGCTGTCTGGGCAGCTCCAGACCGCCAGATAGGTTCCAACAGAGATCGCACACTGAGATTTTCCCGCTGTCCCAGGCTGGGAATGTCTGTTTTTTCCGGATGCCAGAGCTCCAGGCTAGCACCTATGAGCACCTATCCCAAGGGAGGGTGTGGGACTCGTGCGTTTCCGGATTGCCACTGACCAGGTTCCCAGCTCTTCATGGAAGCCAGACCCCACTACTTCTCGGGCGTGCTGGCGTTCAGGTGCACTGGTGGCTCAAGGACAGAGACCTGATTTCTCCGCCGCACTCTCTCTGGCTCAGCACCAGGGGAGGCTGTCCTGGGTCCGGGGACTTAGGTCCCTGACCCTAACCTCCCAGGTTCCAACTATTACCCCCCACAATCCTTTGATCTTTGTTATTTGAGTGCTTTCAACCAGACTCCAAGTTAATGCTGGTCCCCAAACGCAGAGCACTCTCGTGTTGGGATATTACTTTCCAAACAGTCACCTCTGGTGGCTCTCACCCCCTTTTGTTTATCTTCCGATATCAGTCCGACGTTCCCAGTCTGATATACCTGCCACTGACGTCTTCTGCTCCTGTAGAGATCCAGACCTGTATAATTCTGATCACTGTCTGATTTCATGGGTGGTCGGAGTTCTTTGGTAGGAAATCAGTTCACTTTAGGTTACAGGTAGAAATGGTGCCTCCTCCTACTTCCCCGCCATCTTGACTCCTCAAGAATGGGTTCTTAATTATGGCTCCATAAGAGTCCACAGTGCATCTGGAAGAGAGTGAGACAGTAGAAGTGTCTGCGAGCTCAGGCATGTCTTCAGCCATCAGCAAAACCAGAAGATGACCACATCAATGTAAACATGGCATAAATTGACCTGAAGCCTAGAAATCACACTCTAGAGTGAAAGAGAGTGGAAGTCACAGAGAACATAGGAGAAGTGTGTAGACAGGGCTTATGGGAGAATTGAACGGTTGGTGCATCAGAGGGCAGGGAGCCAAAGACAAAGACAAAGGCCCAGGGGAGAGGAGCACACTTAGAACCCACAATTTGAATGTTGACCCATAGCTGTTGCAGGAGAAAAGGAGAGTGTCTGAATGACATTACCTCTTGCAACACAAGGGTCTTGAAGTCCAGGTATTCCAGATCAGCATGCTTTGCAGACAAAGACTCCAGAACTGCAACACACTGTGTATCTCCTGGAGAGGACACCAGCAAGGAACCAGGTACAGACATCTAAGAAATCATGATCACAGGCAATACCTCTTGACACCGTGGTAAGATTATTATTTCTTTGTGTGCATTCATGATGGGCAGTGTTGGTAGAGATGCCTCGATGGGCGCAAAAGAAACTTGGACTATACGACCGCCAGCATTCAGACTGAGAAGTGGCCACAGGCAGGACGGTGAACACATTAGCTGCCCAACCTGCAATCACGGATACCCAAACCTGGAAAACTGTTGCGACTGCCTTCTTCAGGCAACGTTGCTTAGTCCCAGGAGAACAGAAAATCCTCTAGGGGACTAGAAGAAAGCCCTGCCCACATCCTCTCACCTGGCCACAGAATTCAGAAGGCCTTAAGTTTTGTGGAGTGGGTTGAAATTAGGTTTCCAGACACACCAGACCGACGAAGCTTAACCTCATATAGTTGGCCCAGACACCAAAAACTCTGAATGGAAGGCAAGGAGAGCCTCTGCAGAGGACGAGCCCACAGGAGAGTGGAAAGCCACAAAACAATCACAGAGGGCATGTCACACACACCTGAGACTCTCTCAAGTGCCAGCCTTTGGGCACTCCAGGAGCACTTCTTCCTAAGGAAATTATCTTCAGGGTAGATAACAGAATGCGGGTTTCGAATACAGAGAAGACAGAGACCTTTTGTAGATGCCACATTGTATTCCTGAAACTGGCCCAAAAGCCTTTTCCGATTGCTTCACATGGGTATTGGTTCTCTTCCAACAGGCTCCGTGCTTGCTCCTGTGGGCTCCAAACAGATGAGTACGTCCTGGGCCTAAGCGTCTAGGGTGTAGAGTCTGCCTTTAATGTTTGGTAGGCTGGGAAAATGGGGAAGCATTTATGGCATTATTTCTGGACATGCAAGAACTCTTGACCTCACTGTTGAAGACTCCAGGCATCTCTTTTTTATGGTTGCGTGTGTTAACTCTGAGCTTTCCTCAGAGTTCAGGGGGCGCATTTCCTGGTCAGAAGCATCCTGATAGTGTGTGAGGACCATGAACATGTGTATGGTGTGGAGTTCCACACGTGAGGCTGCTTGTACTCCTGACTCTTTCTTGACCTTACATGGGTTAGATGCAATTGTGGATTCTTACCCTTCTGAGTAGCCCAGAGTGTCAGTGGTGACAATCACGAAAAAGTCTACAAAATCGGCCATGGAGAAGATGGCCCCAATACTCTCCACAAACTGTATTGGTGAAACACCCATGCGGCTACAGCTGTTTGGAGTGGTTTTGATATTCTTGGCTGACCCAGAACTACTCCAGCCAGGTGAAGTGATGAGTCGTGGTTTGGTGAGGAGTGGTTTCTAGGCCCTCACAGAATTGTGACTTCACTGAAGCTGACTTCACTGAAGCAGCAATCGCATTCTCATAACATATGAGTCCTATGGCTTTAAGTAGAAAGACATGGGAAGGAATAAGAAAGAGCCCTGTGAGCCTGATCATGAACTCAGGTGGCATTTTTTGTTTCTTTCCCTCTTCCACTTTCTATACAAAGAGAAAAGAAAATGATATTCTGTATACCGTTCTTTAGACCAACATTTCTCCAGAGAGAACAAGTTGTTCCTATTTCCACTGCCATTTCTAGAGATCTCAATCAACAGCGAGGCTCCAAAAGGTCTCTGTAATTAATTAATTAATTAATTAATTAATTAATTAATTAATTACTTCTTGATAGGTAAGGAGTTAACTTATCCAGTTTGTAGGTTTTGTTACTTTGATTCTCGGAGCTTTTGTTTTTTATGTTCTGTATACCATTCCTTAGATCAACATTTCTCCAGAGAGAGCAAGTTGTTCCTATTTCCACTGCAATTTCTAGAGATTTCAATCAACAGTGAGGTCTCTTTACTACCATTAAGTCTCTGGGAGCTTTGATATCCTTGGGTGAGAGGGTCCATTCTTATCTTCTGATCCCTATGGTTTCTCGGGTGTAAGGTCTGCGTTTTGTGCTTGGTTAGCTTGGATGGTGAGGGAAGGAAGAAGGTAAGGAAAGTCACAATTCCAGGAAAATTGCCAGGGCAGGGATGCGTTGTGCTGTCAGTGTCCTTATCTGCTAGGTCATGAAACACCAGTCTGAAGGGATGAAGTCTCGGTCTACCTGACATTAACATAAACACCAATGCAAAGGCTTTTTGAGAGTGAAACTCTGCATGATCGCTACCCGTAAAGAAAGACCCCTGGGGAGAAGAGTCAAGATGGCCGAGAAGTAGCAGGCTGAGACTACATCAGGTAGCAGGAGATCAGCTCAATAACTTAACTAAACATTGCAAACTCCTGCAAATCCAATGCGAGTTTGAAGAAAAGAAGAACAGCAATTCTAGAAACAGAAAATCAACCACTTTCTGAAAGGTAGGTTTGGCAGAGAAATGAATCTAAATCGATGGGAAGATAGACTGCGTGGGAAGGGGCTCCCTGCAATCGGTGGAACAACGGAGTACAAAATCAGGAATTTTAAAAGTCTGTTCCACTGAGAGACATTGCTCCAGAGGCTAAACTGGGGTGAAACCCATGCAGGGTCAGCGTGGCCCCAGGTCCCTCAGGGTCACAGAAGGATCGGGGGTGTCAGAGTGTCACAGAGCTCGCAGGTATTAGAACAGAGAAGCCAGCTACAGAGAGTGAGCCGAGGACTGAACTCTCAGCTTGGGGTTACCTTGAACTGGTCACGGGCTGGGTGATCTTGGAGCGCGGCTAGAGGCTGGGAATACTTTAGTGATTGGATGCTGTCCTCTGGGGGCGCACTGAGCAGTGGGGCCCCAGGCTCTCGGCTCCTCCGGGCCAGAGACTGGGAGGCCGCCATTTTCTTTCCCGTCCTCCAGAACTCTACAGAAAGCGTTCAGGGAACAGAAGCTCCCAAAAGCGAACCCGAGCCTATTACTTAGTCTGGCCCCCAGTAAGGGCAGTGTAATCCCGCCTCGGGCAAAGTCAGTTGAGAGTCACTACAACAGGCCCCTCTCCCAGAAGATCAACAAAATATCCAGCCAGGACGAAGTTCATCTATCAAGGAAAGCAGGATCAATTCCTAAGACAGAAGCTCAATTCCAGAGGAGAAGAAAGCAAAACACGGAACTTAAGGCTTTCTCCCCATGATTCTTTAGTCTTGTGGTTAATTCAATTTTTTATCTTTTTTCAATTTTTTTCTTTCTTTTTTCTTCTTCTGCTAAATTTTTTAAAACTTTTACCCTTCTCTTTTTTAACGTTTTTTGACTAGTTTATTTAAATGTATTTATATTTTCTTTCTTTTTTATACTTTTTCTTTATTTGTTTTATTTTTTAAATTTTTTTTCATTGTTTTCTGAACCTCTTTTTATACCCTTTCCCCCCACAACAATTTGGAGTCTCTTCTGATTTGGTTACAGCGCATTTTTCTGGGGTCTTTGCCACCCTTTTAGTATTTTATTTGATCCTTCATATCCTCTTACATGGACAAAAGGTCAAGGCGGAAAAAATGACCACAAACAAAAGAACAAGAGGCAGTACTGAAGGCTAGGGACCTAATCAACACAGACATTGGTAATATGTCAGATCAAGAGTTCAGAATGACGATTCTGAACGTTCTAGCCGGGCTTGAAAAAGGCGTGGAAGATATTAGAGAAACCCTCTCTGGAGTTATAAAAGCCCTTTCTGGAGAAATTAAAGACCTAAAATCTAACCAAGTAGAAATCAAAAAAGCTATTAATGAAGTGCAATAAAATTAATGAAGTGCAATAAAAAATGGAGGCTCTCACTGCTAGGATAAATGAGGCAGAAGAAAGAACTAGTGATATAGAAGACCAAATGACAGAGAATAAAGAAGCTGAGCTACTGGACCATGAGAAGAGAATTCGAGAGATAAGTGACACCATGAGATGAAACAACATTAAAATAATTGGGATTCCAGAAGAAGAAGAAAGAGAGGGGAGCAGAAAGTCTATAGGAAAGAATTATTAGAGAGAATTTCCCTAATATGAAAATGGGAACAAGCATCAAAATCCAGGGGTGGGGCGCCTGGGTGTCTCAGCGGTTTAAGCCTCTGCCTTCGGCTCAGGTCATGATTTCAAGGTCCTGGGAACGAGCCCCGCATAGGGCTCTCTGCTCAGTAGGGAGCCTGTTTCTCCCTCTCTCTCTGCCTGCCTCTCTACCTACTGTGACCTCTCTGTGTCAAATAAATAAATAATATATTAAAAATCCAGGAGATGCAGAGAACCCCCCTCAAAGTCAACAAGAATAGGTCCACATCCCACCACCTAATAGTAAAATTTATAAGTCTTAGTGACAAAGAGAGAATCCTCAAAGCAGCCCGGGAAAAGAAGTCTGTAACATACAATGGTAAAATTATTAGATTGGCAGCAGACTTATCCAAAGAGACCTGGCAGGCCAGAAAGAGCTGGCATGATATATTCAGAGCACTCAATGAGAAAAATATGCAGCCAAGAATACTCTATCCAGCTAGGCTATCATTGAAAATAGAAGGAGAGATCAAAAGTTTCCAGGACAAACAAAAACTGAAAGAATTTGCAAACACCAAATCAGCTCTACAGGAAATATTGAAAAGGGTCCTCTAAGCAAAGAGAGAGCCAAAAAGTAGTAGATCAGAAAGGTACAGAGACAATATACAGTAACAGTCACCTTACAGGCTAATAATGGCACTAAATTCATATCTCTCAATAGTTACCCTGAATGTTAATGGGCTAAACAGGGTATCAGAATGGATAAAAAAACAAAACCCATCAGTATGTTGCCTACAAGAAACTCATTTTAGACACGAAGACACCTCCAGATTTAAAGTGAGGGGGTGGAAAACAATTTACCATGCTAATGGGCAGCAGAAGAAAGCCGGGATGGCAATCCTTATATCAGATCAATTAGATTTTAAGCCAAACACTATAATAAGAGATGAGGAAGGACACTATATCCTAATCAAAGGGTCTGTCCAACAAGAAGATCTAACAATTTTAAATATCTATGCCCCTAACATGGGAGCAGCCAACTATATCAACCAATTAATAACAAAATCAAAGAAACACATCAATAATAATAAAATAATAGTAGGGGACTTTAACACTCCCCTCACTGAAATGGACAGACCATCCAAGCAAAAGATCAACAAGGGAATAAAGGCCTTAAATGACACACGGTACCAGATGGACATCACAGTTATATTCAGAACATATCATCCCAAAGCAACAGAATACACATTCTTCTCTAGTGCACATGGAAACTTCTCCAGAATAAATCACATCCTGGGTCACAAATCAGGTCGCATCTGGCATCAAAAGATTAGGATCATTCCCTGCATATTTTCAGACCACAATGCTCAGAAGCTAGAACTCAATCACAAGAGGAAAGCTGGAAAGAACCCAAATACATGTAAACTAAACAGCATCCTTCTAAAGAATGAATGGGTCAACCAGGAATTTAATGAAGAATTGAAAAATTTCATGGAAACAGGTGTTAATGAAAACACAACGGTTCTAAATCTGTGGGACACAGCAAAGGCAGTCCTGAGAGGAAAATATATAGCGGGACAAGCCTTTCTCAAGAAACAAGAAAGGTCTCAAGTACACAACCTAACCCTAAACATAAAGGAGCTGGAGAAAGAACAGGAAAGAACCCCTAAACACAGCAGGAGAAGAGAAATCATAAATATCAGAGCAGACATCTATGAAATAGAAACCAAAAAAACAATAGAAAAAATCAATGAAACTAAGAGCTGGTTCTTTGAAAGAATCAATAAGATTGATAATACCCTGGCCAGGCTTATCAAAAAGAAAAGAGAAAGGACCCAAATGAATAAAATCATGAATGAAAGAGGAGAGATCACAACAAACACCATAGAAATACAGACAATTATAAGAACATATTATGAGCAACTCTACACCAACAAATCTAACAATCTGGAAGAAATGGATGCATTCCTAGAGACATATAAACTACCACGACTGAACCAGGAAGAAATAGAAAACCTGAACAGGCCCATAACCAGTAAGGAGATTGAAACAGTCATCAAAAATCTCCAAACAAACCAAAGCCAGGGCCAGATGGCTTCCCAGGGGAATTCTTCCAAACATTTAAAGAAGAACGTATTCCTCTTCTCCTGAAACTGTTCCAAAAAAGAGAAATGGAAGGAAAACTTCCAAACTCATTTTATGAGGCCAGCATCACCTTGATCCCAAAACCAGACAAGGATCCCACCAAAAAAGAGAACTACAGACCAATATCCTTGATGAACACAGACGCAAAAATTCTCGCCAAAATACTAGCCAATAAGATTCAACAGTACATTAAAAGGATTATTCACCACGATCAAGTGGGATTTATTCCAGGGCTGCAGGGTTGGTTCAACATCCGCAAATCAATCAATGTGATAGAACCCATTAATAAAAGAAAGAACAAGAACCATATGATATTCTCAATAGATGCTGAAAAAGCATTTGACAAAGTACAGCATCACTTCCGGATCAAAACTCTTCAAAGTGTAGGGATAGAGGGCACATACCACAATATTGTCAGACATCTATGAAAAATCCACTGCCAATATCATTCCCAATGGAGAAAAACGGAAAGCTTTTCCACTAAGGTCAGGAACACAGCAGGGATTTCCATTATCACCACTGCTATTCAACATAGTACTAGAAGTCCTAGCCTCAGCAATCAGACAACAAAAGGAGATTAAAGGCATCCAAATTGGCAAAGAAAAAGTCAAACTATCACTCTTCGCAGATGATATGATACGATATGTGGAAAACCCAAAAGACTCCACTCCCAAATTTCTAGAACTTGTACAGGAATTCAGTAAAGTGTCAAGATATAAAATCAATGCACAGAAATCAGTTGCATTTCTGTACACCAACAACAAGACAGAAAAAAGAGAAATTAAGGAGTCAATCCCATTTACAATTGCACCCAAAACTATAAGATACCTAGGAATAAACCTAACCAAAGACGCTAAGCATCTATACGCAGAAAACAATAAAGTACTCATGAAAGAAATTGAGGAAGACACAAACAATTGGAAAAATGTTCCATGCTCCTGGATTGGAAGAATAAATATTGTGAAAATGTCTATGCTACCTAAAGCCATCTACACATTTAATGCAATCCCTATCAAAATACCATCCATTTTTTTCAAAGAAATGGAACAAATAATCCTAAAATTTATATGGAACCAGAAAAGACCTTGAATAGCCAAAGGAATATTGAAAAAGAAAGGCAAACTTGGTGGCTTCACAATTCTGGACTTCAAGCTCTATTACAAAGCTGTCATCATCAAGACAGCATGGTACTGGCATAAAAACATAGATCAATGGAACAGAATAGAGAGCCCAGAAATAGACCCTCAACTCTATGGTCCACTCATCTTCGACAAAGCAGGAAAGAATGTCCAATGGAAAAAGACAGCCTCTTCTATAAATGGTGCTGGGAAAATTGGACAGCTACATGCAGAAAAATGAAATTGGACCACTTCCTTATACCACACACGAAAATAGACTCCAAATGGATGAAGGACCTCAATGTGAGGAAGGAATCCATCAAAATCCTTGAGGAGAATGCAGACAGCAACCTCTTCGACCTCAACCGCAGCAACATCTTCCTAGGAACATCGGTAAAGGAAAGGGATGCAAGGGCATAAATGAACTATTGGGATTTCATCAAGATCAAAAGATTTTGCACAGCAAAGGAAACAGCTAACAAAACCAAAAGACAACTGACAGAATGGGAGAAGATATTTGCAAACGACATATCAGATAAAGGGCTAGTGTCCAAAATCTATAAGGAACATAACAATCTCAACACCCAAAGAACAAACAATCCAATCAAGAAATGAGCAGAGGACATGAACAGACATTTCTGCAAAGAAGACATCCAGAGGGCCAACAGACATATGAAAAAGTCCTCCACATCACTCGGCATCAGGGAAATACACATCAAAACCACAATGAGATACCACCTCACACCAGTCAGAATGGCTAAAATGAACAAGTCAGGAAATGACAGATGATGGCGAGAATGCAGAGAAAGGGGAACCCTCCTCCACTGTTGGTGGAATGCAAGCTAGTGAAACCACTCTGTAAAACAGCATGGAGGTTCCTCAACATGTTGAAAATAGAACTACGCTATGACCCAACAATTGCACTAGTGGGTATTTACCATAAAGATACAAACGCAGTGATCTGAATTGGCACGTGTAACCGAATGTTTATAGCAGCAATGTCTACAATAGCCAAACTACGGAAAGAACCTAGATGTCCATCAACAGATAAATGGATAAAGAAGAAGTCGTATATATACACAATGGAATACTATGCAGCCATCAAAAGAAATGAAATCTTGCCAATTGTGACGACATGGATGGACCTAGAGGGTATCATGCTTAGTGAAATAAGTCAATCAGAGAAAGACAACTATCATATGATATCCGTGATATGAGGACATGGAGATGCAACATGGGGGGTTAGGTGGACAGGAGAAGAATAAATGAAACAAGATGGGATTGGGAGGGAGACAAAACATAAATGACTCTTAACCTCACAAAACAAACTGGGGGTTGCTGGGGGGAGTGGGTTTGAGAGAGGGGGAGGCAGTTATGGACATTGGGGAGGGTATGTGCTATCGTGAGTGCTGTGAAGTGTGTAAACCTGGTGATTCACGGACCTGTATACCTGGGGATAAAAATACATTATATGTTTATTAAAAAAAAAGAAAAAAGAAAGAGCCGTGGGCAGCACTCCTTGTCATCATTAGATAATGCTACATGCCATAGTTATAGGGAGAGCCATGTTGGGCAACTCTCTTTATTCAGATGAAAATGAATGGCCAACATCAATGGCCCGCCATGCCCAATCTCGCATCACTGTGGAAGGAGCCAAGATACCCTTTTAAGGGCTAGTGGATAAAGATGATTATGAAGATGATGATAAAGAAGATGATTTCCAAATGAAAATGTAAGCAGAACAAGGGAAATATCCTATGGCTTCACTCCTATGTGGCCCATGAGGAATACCATGGACATGAGCAGTAGTAAGGGAAAACGGAAGGAGAAGTCAGTAAGGGAGATGCACCAGGAGAGACTCAGGTCTTTGGGGACCAAGCTGAGGGTTACAGGAGGATAAGACATGCCATAAGGAGGGAACTGGTTAATGGGTATGGAGGTGGTGTGGCATTATATGAGGACGAGCACTTGGTGGTATATGCAATTAAAGAATCAGGGCACACTATGTCACAAAACATAGGATGGATGATAGGCTGGCTTGCCGAATATAAGAAAACATAGTGAATAGGAAGCAAAACAGGCCGTTTCACATGGAGACAAAGAAAGAAAGAGAAGAGAAATGAATGCTCGTTTTATTATCTTATTGATTAAAATTGTATGCAATTGGTTTTCTATAAGGTCCTTAAGTGAATTGGGTCTTTGGACATTGAAAATTAGAGTCTTCCCTCTTCTTACATTTTGGGAATAGATGAGAAATGCTGACATTACCATTAAATGTCTCAAATTGTGGACCAGGAAATTGATTTGAACATGGCTTTCTGTGTTGGTAGATGTTTGAGGACTGCTTCAAAAGCCACAAAACCTGCTTCAAAAGTCATTACCTGGGACGTCAGATATGTATGACTCATGATCTTGTCATGGTAGTGCGTATGTGTCTTGGAATTTATCCTTTTCTCTCCGGTATTGGATTTGCTGTCAGACTTCTGTGTAGGGGTCTTTTAGATAACATTGTTTAATTCACAAATTAATTAAATATTTATGGATGGGTAAGGAGTTATCTTTTCCAGTTTGGATGGTTTGTTACTTTGATTCTCCAAGCTTTAGTTTTTTATGGTACTTGCTCTGAATTTTGCTTCCATGAGTGCTATTCTGAAATGATCCCTAAATTATGGGGGACTCTTTTAAGAGTGTGTGTGTGTGTGTAAGTGTGTGTGTGTGTGTTTCAAAAACGCTTTAAATGTCAATATCTGAGACGTCAGATATGTATGACTCATGACCTTGTCATGGTAATGCATATGTGTATTGGAATTTTTGATATTCTCCCCGGTATTGGATTTGCTGGTAGACCAAATAATTAATTAATTAATTCTTGATATGTAAGGAGTTAACTTATCCAGTTTGGGTGGTTTGTTACTTTACTTCTCTAAGCTTTTGTTTTTTTATGATATTTTCTCTGAATTTAATTCCATGAGTGCTATTCCTCATTTGCTCCCTAACTTCAGTGAGATCCTTTTAAGTGTGTGTGTGTGTGTGTGTGTGTGTGTGTGTGGTTTCACAAAACGCTTAAAACGATATTTTAAGAGATATGAAGCTGCTCTATTCCAGATCACAATTCACCTTCAAACACAGTGGAAACTCATGTTCCATCCCGTCCGGCCACATTTCCTGCATTGAATGTCCCATTTCATCCACTTTGAGACACGAAGGTTCTGACTAGGCTGCCTGGAACAAACACCAAATTTTGTGTGCCTGCTTAGAGTCTCATTGCCTGTCCCTTTTCTTGCTTTTTCACATGTTTCATTACTTCTATGAGTGAGTGAAATCGTACGGTACTTGCATTTCTCTGACTGAGAGATATGACACAGCATAATGCTCTCTTCCTTTCTGCCACGAGGCACAAGGAACAAGAATCCGCTCTTGATTATGGCTCCATAAGAGTGGGCAGTGCATTTGGAGGACAGGGAGTTGGTAGAAGTTCCTGGAAGCTTCAGGCTTCTCTTCAGCCATCAGCACAACCAGAAGATGACCACATCCATGTAAACATGGCATAAATGGACCTGAAGCCTGGAAATCACACTCCACAGCGAAAAGAGAAGAAGTCACAGAGACCATGGGTGAAGGGAGTAGAGAGACCTTATGAGATAATTGGACGGTTGGTGCTTCAGAGGGCAGGGGTCCATGAACAAAGACAAAGGCCCAGGTGAGAGGAGCACACTTAGAACCCACAGTTTGGATGTTGACCCATAGCTGTTGGCAGAGGAAAGGAGAGTTCCTGAGGACACGAGTTCTTGCAACCCAAGCGTCTTGAGGCCCGGGGATTCCAGACCACCTTGCTTTTCAGACATAGACTCCAGCGAACATTGTGTATCTCCTGGAGAGGACACCAGAAAGCAACCAGGTGCAGAAAGCCTGGAAACCATGATCAGAGACAATACCTGTTGACACCGTGGTAAGATTACTGTTTCTTTGTGTTCAGTTTTGGTGGGCAGTGTTGGTGGAGATGCCTGAATCGGCGCCCAAGATACGTGGGCTCTACGACCGCCAGCATCAAGAGTGAGAAGTGGCCAGAGGCAGGACGGTGAGCACATTAGCTGCCCAAACGGCATCACGGATTCCCATACCTGGAACAGTGTTGGAACTGCCTGAGTTAGGCCAAGATGCTTAGTCCCAGGAGAACAGAAAATCCTGCATGGGGACTAGAAGAAAGCCCTGCCCACATCCCCTCACCAGGCCACAGAAATCAGCAGGCCTTAAGTTTTGTGGAGTGGTTTGAAAGTCACGTTTCACAGGAACACCATACTTGGCCCAGACACCAAACACCCTGAATGAAGGCAAGGAGAGCCTCTGCAGGGGACGAGCCTGCAGGAGAGTGGACAGCCACAACACAACACCAGAGGGCATGTCCCACACACCTGAGACCCTCTCAAGAACCAGCCCTTGGACACTCCATGAGCTCTTCTTCCTAAAGGAATTATCCTCAGGGTAGATAACAGAAGGCTCGTTTCAAATACAGAGAAGACAGAGACATTTGGTCGATTCGCGTTGTATTCCTGAAACAGGCCCGAAAGCCTTTTCTGATGGCTTCCCATGGGGACTGGTTCTCTTCCAAAATGCTCCGTGCTTGCTCATGTCAACGCCAAACAGATAAGGCCATCCTGGGCCTAAGCTACTATGGTGTAGGGTCTGCCTTTAATGTTTGGTCGGCTGGGAAAATTGGGAGGCATTTATGGCACGATTTCTGGAGATGCAAGGTGAACTCTTGTCCTCACTGTGGAAGACTCCAGATATGTCTTTGGTATGGTTGGAGGTGTTAACTCGGAGCTTTCCTCTGAGGGCGGGGGGGCGATTTTCCTGGTCAGAAGCATCCTGAGAGGGGGTGAGGACCATGAACATGTGTATGGCGTGGAGTTCTCCATGTGAGGCTGCTTGTTCTCCTGACTCTCTCTTGTCCTTAAGTCGGTAAGTTGGAATTGTGCATTCTTGTCCTTCTCAGGATTCGAGAGGTGTGGTGCTGATATTCATGGACAAAGACTCGAATTTCGGCCATGGGAAGGTGACCCCAAATCGGATCACAAACTGTCTTGATGAAATTCCCAGGGGGCTCCAGCATTTTGGAGTGATTTTGATACACCTGGCTGATGCAGAACTACTCCAGCCAGGTGAAGTGATGAGGCGTTGTGTTGTGATGAGTGGTGGCTAGGATCTCAGAGCTTTGCGACGTCACAGAAGCTGACTGCACTGAAGCAGCAATCCCATTCTCATGACATATGAGTCCTATGGCTTTAAGTAGAAAGACCTGGGAGGAACAAGAAAGAGCTCTGTTAGCCTAACCATGAACTCAGGTGGTCTTTTCTGTTTCTTTCCCACTTCCACTTTCTATACAAAGAGAAAAGAAAACGATGTTCTGTATACCATTCTTTAGGCCAACATTTCTCCAGGGAGAGCAAGGTGTTCCTATTTCCACTGCAATTTCTAGAGATCTCAATCAACAGCGAGGCCTCATGACTACCATTAGGTCTATGTGAGGTTTGATATCCTTGGGTCAGAGGGTCCAATCTTGGCTTCTGTTCCCTATCATTTCTTGGGTATAAGTCTGCCTTTGGTGCTGGGTTAGCTTGGTAGTTGAGGGAAGGAAGACGGGAAGGAAAGTCACAATTCCAGGGAAATTACCACGGCATTTCCTTGTCCGTATCTGCTAGTGTCCTGGAACACCAGTGCCAAGGGATGAAGGCTCTGTCTTCCTGACATTACCATAAACAACGTTGCAAAAGCTTCATGGATAGTGAAACTCTCCACGATTGCTACCTCTAAAAAAAAGCCCTGTTCAGCACTCCTTGTCATCTTTAGTTAATGCTACATGCCATAGTCATTGGGAGAGTCCCGTTGAGCAACTCTCTTTATTCAGATGAAAATGAACGGCCAACATCCATGGCCTGCCATGCCGCTCTAGCATCTCTGTGGAAGGAGCCGAGAGACCCATTTCAGCGGTAGTGGAAAAAGATGATTATGAAGATGATGATAAAGAAGATGATTTCCAAATGAAAATGCAAGCAGACCAAGGGAAATATCCTACGGCTTCACTCATATGTGGCCCATGAATAATACCATGGACATGAGTAGTAGTAAGGGAAAACGGAAGGAGAAGTCAGACACGGAGATTCACCAGGAGAGACTCAGGACTTTGGGGACCACGCTGTGGGTTACAGGAGCATAAGACCTGCCATAAAGTGGGAACTGGATAATGGGTATGGAGGTCGTGTGGCATTTATATGAGGATGAGCACTTTTTGGTATATGAAATTAAAGAATCCGGGAACACCATGTCACAAACCGGAGGATGGGTGAAAGGCTGTCTTGACGAATATAGGAAAATATAGTGAATTGGAAGCAAAACAGGTCGTTTCCCGTGGAGTCAAAGAAAGAAAGAGAAGAAAAATGAATTCTAGTTTTATTATCTTAGTGATTAAAATCCTATGCAATTGGTTTTCCTATAAGGTCCTTATGTGAATGGGTCTTCGGACATTGTCAATTAGAGTCTTCTCGGTTCCTACATTTTGGGAGTAGATGAGAAAATCCGACATTATCATTTAATGTCTCGAATTGTGGACCAGGGAAATGATTTGAACCTGGCTTTCTGTGTGTTTGGAGATGCTTGCTTACTGCTTCAAAGGCCTTAAAATCGGCTTCAAATGTCAGTACCTGAAATGTCAGATATGTATGACTCATGATCTTGTCATGGTAGTGCATATGTGTGTTGGAATTTATCATTTTCTCTTCGGTATTGGATTTGCAGGCAGACTTCTGTGTAGGGGTCTTTTGGTTAAGGTTGTTTCATTGATTAATTAATTAATTAATTAATTATTTCCTATTAGGTAAGGAGTTATCTTATCCAGTTTAGATGGATTGGTCCTTTGATTCTCTAAGCTTTTGTGTTTTATGGTATTTTATTATCTGTATTTTGCTTCCATGAGTTATATTCCTCACTTCCTCCCTAACTTCTGTGGGACTCTTTTAAGAGTGTGTGTGTGAGTGTGTGTGTGTGTGTGTGTGTGTGTGTGTGTGTGTATCACAAAATGCTAAAAATGATATTTAAAGGATATGAAGCTGCTCTATTCCAGATCACAATTCACATCCAAAAATAGTGGAAACTCACGTTACATCCCATCCGGCCACATTTCCTGCATTGAATGTCCTATTTGATCCACTTTCCGAAACAAAGATTCTGACTAGCCTGCCTGGAACAAACACCAAATTTTTTGTGCCTGGTTAGAGTCGAATTGCCTGTCCCTTTTTCTTGCTTTTTCACATATTTCATTACTTCCATGAGTGAGTGAAATCGTATGGTAGTTGTCTTTCTATGACTAACAGATATGACACAGCCCAATGCTCTCTCTTTTCTGCCATTGTCACAAGGAGCAAGAATCCCCTCTTGCTTATGGCTCCATAAGAGTGGGCAGTGCATTTGGAGGACAGGGAGATGGTAGAAGTGTCTGGGAACTCCAGGCTTGTCTTCAGCCCTCAGCACAACCAGAAGATGACCACATCAATGGAAACATGGCATAAATGGACCTGAGGCCTAGAAATCACACTCCACAGCGAAAAAGAGAAGTCACAGAGACAATGGGAGAAGGGTGTAGATAGGGCTTATGGGAGAATTCGACGGTTGGTTCTTCAGAGGGCAGGGAGCGCTGGCCAAAGACAAAGGCCCAGGGGAGAGGAGCACACTTAGAACCCACAATGTGAGGGGCGCCTTGGTGGCTCTGTGGGTAAAGCCGCTGCCTTCTGCTCAGGTCATGATCTCAGGGTCAAGGGATCCAGTCCCACATCGGGCTCTCTGCTCAGCAACGAGCCTGCTTCCCGGTAACTCTGCCTCCTTCTGTGTCTACTTGAGATCTCTATATGTCAAATAAATAAATAAAATCTTAAAAAAAATAAAAAGAAGCCACAATGTGAATGTAGACAAAAATGCTGTTGGTGGAGAATAGGAGACTCTCTGAAGGACACGAGTTATTGCAACCCAAGGGTCCTGAGGCCAAGTGTTTCCAGATCAGCATTTTTTTCAGGAATAGACTCCAGAGAACACTGTGTATCTCCTGGAGCGGACACCAGCAAGCAACCAGGTGCAGAAAGCCTGGAAACCATGATCAGAGACAATACCTGTTGACACCATGGTAAGACTATTTTTTCTTTGTGTGCATTTTTAATGTGCAGTGTTGGTGGAGATGCCTGAATGGGCGCCCAAGATATTTGGACTCTAGGACAGCCAGCATCAAGAGAGAGAAGTGGCCAGAGGCAGGACGGTGAGCACATTAGCTGCCCAACCTGCCTCACGGATTCCCAAACCTGGAACACTGTTGGAACTGCCTAAGTCAGGCCAAGATGCTTAGTCCCAGGAGAACAGAAAATCCTGCATGGGGACTAGAAGAAAGATCTGCCCACATCCTCTCACCTGGCCACAGAATTCAGCAGGTCTTAAGTTCTGTGGAGTGGTTTGAAAGTCACGTTTCACAGGAACACCATATTTGGCCCAGACACCAAACACCCTGAATGAAGGCAAGGAGAGCCTCTGCAGGGGACGAGCCCACAGGAGAGTGGATAGCCACAACACAACCCCAGAGGGCATGTCCCACACACCTGAGACTCTCTCAAGAGCCAGCCCTTGGACACTCCATGAGCTCTTCTTCCTAAAGGAATTATCTTCAGGGTAGATAACAGAAGGCGCATTTCGAATACAGAGAAGACAGAGACCTTTTGTAGATTCACATTGTATTCCTGAAACTGGCCCGAAAGCCTTTTCTGATGGTTTCCCATGGGATTGGTTCTCTTCCAACATGCTCCGTGCTTGCTCCTGCGAGCTCCAAACAGATAAGTCCATCCTGGGCATAAAATTCTTTGTTGTAGGGTCTGCCTTTAATGTTTGGTCAGCTGGGAAAATTGGGAGGCATTTATGGCACGAATTCTGGAGATGCAAGAAGAACTCGTATCCTCACTGTGGAAGACTCCAGACATGTCTTTGGTATGGTTGGAGGTGTTAATTCAGAGCTTTCCTCAGAGGGCAGGGGGCGCTTTTCCTGGTTAGCCGTATCCTGAGAGGGTGTGAGGACCATGAACATGTGTATGGCGTGGAGTTCTCCGTGTGAGGCTGCTTGTACTCCTGACTCTGTCTTGACCTTACGCCAGTAAGTTGGAATTGTGCATTCTTCCCTTCTCAGGATTCCAGAGGAGTGGTGGTGACAGTCATGGACAAAGACTCGAAATTCGGCCATGGAGAAGGTGACCCCAAATCGGATCACAAACTCTCTTGGGGAAATTCCCAGGCAGCTCCAGCGTTTTGGAGTGATTTTGATACACCTGGCTGATGCAGAACTACTACAGCCAGGTGAAGTGACGAGGCGTGGTTTGGTGAGGAGTGGTGGCTAGGACCTGAGAGCTTTGCAACATCACAGAAGCTGACTGCACTGAAGCAGCAATCCCAGTCTCATGACATATGTATCCTATAGCTTTAAGTAGAAAGACCTGGGAGGAACAAGGAAGAGCCCTGTTAGCCTGATCATGAACTCAGGTGGTCTTTTCTGTTTCTTTCCCACTTCCACTTTCTATACAAAGAGAAAAGAAAACGATGTTCTGTATACCATTCTTTAGACCAACATTTCTCCAGGGAGAGCAAGTTGTTCCTATTTCTTCTGAAATTTCTGGAGATCCCAATCAACATCTAGGTCTCTTGGCTAACAATATGTATCTGGGAAGTTTGATATCCTTGGGTGTGAGGGTGCATTTTTAGCTTCTGTTCCCTATGGTTTCTCGGGTGTAAGGTCTGCCTTTGATGCTTGCTCAGCTTGGAAGTGGAGGGAAGGAAGAAGGGAAGGAGAGTCACAATTCCAGGAAAATTGCCATGGCAGGGATGCGTTGTGCTGTCCATGTCCTTATCTGCTAGTGTCTTGAAACACCAGTCCCACGTGACGAAGGCTCTGTCTACCTTACATTACCTGAAACACGGTTGCAAAGGCTTCATGGAGAGTGAAACTCTTCATGATCGGCATCCCAAAAGAAAGAGCCCTGGTCAGCATTCCTTGTCATCATTAGTTAATGCTACATGCCATAGTCATGGGGAGAGCCATGTTGAGCAACTCTCTTTACTCAGATGAAAATGAATGGTCAGCATCGATGGCCTGCCTTGCCCACTCTAGCATCACTGTGGAAGGAACCGTGATACCCATTTAAGCGCTAGTGGATAAAGATGATTATGAAGATGATGATAAAGAAGATGATTTCCAAATGAAAATGCAAGCTGACCAAGGGAAATATCCTATGACTTCACTCCTATGTGGCCCATGAGGAATACCATGGACATGAGTATTAGTAAGGGAAAACGGAAGGAGAAGTAGTCAGACAGGGATATGCACCAGGAGAGGCTCAGGACTTTTGGGACACCGCTGTGGGTTACAGAAGCATAAGACCTGCCATAATGAGGGAACTGGATAATGGGTATGGAGGTGGTGTGGCATTTATTTGAGGATGAGCACTTGGTGGTATATGCAAATAAAGAATCAGGGAACACCATGTCACAAAACGTAGGATGGATGAAAGGTTGTCTTGACGAATATAAGAAAATATAGTGAATAGGAAGCAAAACAGGTCGTTTCACGTGGAGTCAAAGAAAGAAAGAGAAGAGAAATGAATTCTACTTTCATTATCTTAGTGATTAAAATGGTATTCAATTGGCTTTCCTATAAGGTCCTTATGTGAATTGGGTCTTAGGACATTGTAAGTTAGATTCTTCTCTCTTCCTACATTTTGGGAATAGATGAGAAAAGCCGACATTAATATTTACTGTCTCACATTGTGGACCAGGGAGTTGATTTGAACCTGGCTTTCTGTGTGTTGGGAGATGTTTGAGGACTGCTTTAAAAGCCTCAAAATCGGCTTCAAATGTCAGTACCTGAGACTTCAGATATGTATGACTCATGATCTTGCCATGGTACTGCATATGTGTCTTGGAATTTAACATTTTCTCTCTGGTATTGGATTTGCTGGCAGATTTCTGTGTAGGGGTGTTTTGGATAAGGTTGTTTCATTAATTAATTAATTAATTAATTCTTGATAGGTAAGGAGTTAACTTATCCAGTTTGGACGGTTTGGTACTTTGATTCTATAAGCTTTTGTGTTTTATGGTATTTTCTCTGAATTTTGCTTCCATGAATACTATTCCTCACTTACTCCCTTACTTCTGTGGGACACTTTTAAGAGTGTGTGTGTGTGAGTGTGTGTGTGTGTTTCACAAAATGCTAAAAATGATATTTTAAGAGTTATGAAGCTGCTCTATTTGAGATCATAATTCACCTTCAAACACAGTGGAGACTCGCATTACATCCCGTTCGGCCACATTTCCTACATTGAATGTCCTATTTGATCCACTTTCCGAATGGCAGATTCTGAAGAGCCTGTCTGGAACAAACACCAAATTTTGTGTGCCTGGTTAGAGTCTCATTGCCTGTCCCTTTTTCTTGCTTTTTCACATATTTCATTGCTTCTATGAGTGTTTGAAATCATATGGTAGTTGTCTTTCTCTGACAGACAGATATGACACAGCCCAAAGCTCTCTCCCTTTCTGCCAGGAGGCACAAGGAGCAAAAATGCCTTCTTGCTTATGGCTCCATAAGAGTCCGCAGAGCATTTGGAGGACAGGGAGATGGTAGAAGTGTCTGGGAACTCGAGGCTTCTCTTCAGCCATCAGCACAACCAGAAGAAGACCACATCAATGTAAACATGGCATAAATGGACCTGAATCCTAGAAATCACACTCCACAGAAAAAAGAGAAGAAGTCACAGAGACCATGGGAGAAGGGTGTAGACGGGGCTTATGGGAGAATTGGACGGTTGGTTCTTCAGAGGACAGGGAGCGATGGCCTAAGACAAAGGCTCAGGGGAGAGGAGCACACTTAGAACCCACAAAGTGAGGGGCGCCTTGTTGGCTCTGTGGGTTAAGACGCTGCCTTCGGCTCAGGTCATGATCTCAGGGTTCAGGGATTGAGTCCCACCTCCCGCTCTCTGCTCAGCAGCGAGCCTGCTTCCCTCTCACTCTGCCTGCCTCTCTGTCTACTTGGGATCTCTCTCTGTCAAATAAATAAATAAAATCTTTTAAAAAAATAAAAAGAACCCACAATGTGAATGCTGACCCAAAGCTGTTGGCGGAGAAAAGGAGAGTGTCTGAAGGACACGAGTACTAGCAACCCAAGGGTCCTGAGGCCTGGGGATTCCAGATTAGCATGCTTTTCAGACATAGACTCCAGACAACACTGAGTATCTCCTGGAGAGGACACCAGCAAGAAACCAGGTGCAGCCAGCCTGGAAACCATGATCACAGACAATACCTGTTGACACCTTGGTAAGATTATTATTTCTTTGTGTATATTGGTGACGGGCAGTGTTGGTGGAGATGCATGGATGGGCGCCAAAGATACTTGGGCACTACGACAGCCAGCATCAAGAGTGAGAAGTGGCCACAAGCTGGACGGTGAGCACATTTGATGCCCAAATTGCATCACGGATTCCCAAATGTGGAACACTGTTGGAACTGCCTTAGTCAGGCCAAGATGCTTAGGCCGAGGAGAACAAAAAATCCTGAAGGGAACTAGAAGAAAGCACTGCCCACATCCTCTCACCTGGCCACAGAATTCAGCAGGCCTTAAGTTTTGTGGAGTGGTTTAAAGTCACGTTTCACAGGAACACCATATTTGTCCCAGACACCAAACACCATGGATGAAGGCAAGGAGAGCCTCTGCAGGGGACGAGCCCACAGGAGAGTGGAGAGCCACAACATAACCCCAGAGGGCATGTCACATACACCTGAGTCCCTCTCAAGAGCCAACCCTTGAACACTCCATGAGCTCTTCTTCCTAAAGGATTTAACTTCAGGGTAGATAACAGAAGTCGCATTTCGAATACAGAGAAGACAGAGACCTTTTGTAGATTCACGTTGTATTCCTGAAACAGGCCCGAAAGCCATTACTGATGGCTTCCCATGGGGATTGGTTCTCTTCCAACATGCTCCGTGCTTGCTCCTGTGAGCTCCAAACAGATAAGTCCGTCCTGGGCTTAAGCGTCTGTGGTGTAGGGTCTGCCGTTAATGTTTGGTCAGCTGGGAAAATTGGGAGGCATTTATGGCACGAATTCTGGAGATGCAAGAAGAACTCGTGTCCTCACTGTGGAAGACTCCAGACATGTCTTTGGTATGGTTGCGGGAGTTAAATCTGAGCTTTCCTCAGAGGGCGGGGGAAGCTTTTCCCTGGTCAGAAGCATCGAGAGAGGGTGTGAGGACCATGAGCATGTGTATGACGTAGAATTCCCCGTGTGAGGCTGCTTGTACTCCTGACTCTGTCTTGACCTTACGTCCGTAAGATGGAATTGTGCATTCTCGCCCTTCTCAGGATTCCAGAGGAGTGGTGGTGACAGTCATGGACAAAGACTCGAAATTCGGCCATGGAGAAGGTGACCCCAAATCGGTTCACAACTGTCTTGGGGAAATTCCCAGGCGGCTCCAGCGTTTTGGAGTGATTTTGATACACCTGGATGATGCAGAACTACTCCAGCCAGGTGAAGTGATGCGACCAGGTTTGATGAGGAGTGGTGGCTAAGACCTGAGAGCTTTGCAACGTCACAGATGCTGACCGCACTGAAGCAGCAATCCCATTCTCATGACATATGTATCCTATGGCTTTAAGTAGGAAGATCTGGGAGGAACAAGAAAGAGCCCTGTTAGACTAATCCTGAATTCAGGTGGTCTTTTCTGTTTCTTTCCCACTTTCACTTTCTATACAAAGAGAAAAGAAAACGATGTTCTGTATACCATTCTTTAGACCAACATTTCTCCAGGGAGAGCAAGGTGTTCCTATTTCCACTGCAATTTCTAGAGATCTCAATCAACAGCGAGGCCTCTTGACTACCATTAGGTCTATGGGAGGTTTGATATCCTTGGGTCAGAGGGTCCAATCTTGGCTTCTGTTTCCACGATTTCTTGGGTGTAAGGTCCTCCTTTGGTGCTGGGTTAGCTTGGAAGGTGAGGAAAGGAAGACGGGAAGGAAAGTCACAATTCCAGGGAAATTGCCATGGCAGGGATGCTTTCTGCTGTCCTTGTCCGTATCTGCTAGTGTCCTGAAACACCAGTGCCAAGGGATGAAGGCTCTGTATACCTGACATTACCTTAAACAACGTTGCAAAGTCTTCATGGATAGTGAATCTCTCCACAATCCCTACCTCTAAAAAGAGCCCTGTTTAGCACTCCTTGTCATCTTTAGATAATGCTACATGCCATAGTCATTGGGTGAGTCCTGTTGAGCAACTCTCTTTATTCAGATGAAAATGAATGTCCAACATCGATGGACTGCCTAGCCACTCTAGCCTCTCTGTGGAAGGAGCCAAGAGACGCTTTCAAGGGCTACTGGATAAAATGATTATGAAGATGATGATAAAGAAGACGATTTTCACATGAAAATGCAAGCAGACCAAGGGAAATATCCTACGGCTTCACTCATATGTGGCCCATGAATACTACCATGGACATGAGTTGAAATAAGGGAAAATGGAAGCAGAATAAGTCAGACAGGGATAGGCACTAGTAGAGACTCAGGATTTTGGGGACCAAGCTGAGGGTTACAGGAGGATAAGACCTGCCATAAAGAGGGAACATTAAAATGGGTATGGAGGTGGTGTGGCATTATATGAGGATGAGCACTTTGTGATATACGCATTTAAAGAATCAGGGAGTACTATGTCAAAAAACGTAGGATGGATAAAAGCCAGGCTTGCCGAATATTAGGAAAAATAATGAATAGAAAGCAAAACAGGCCGTATCACGTGAAGATGAAAAAAGAAAGTGAAGAGAAATGAATTGTAGTTATATTATCTTATTGATTAAAATTGTATGCCATTGAGGGAGGAGTCAAGATGGCGGAGAAGTAGCAGCCTGAGACTACATCAGTTAGCAGGAGATCAGCTCGATAGCTTATCTAAACATTGCAAACACCTACAAATCCAACGGGAGAGCGAAGAGAAGAAGAACAGAAACTCTAGAAACAGAAAATCAACCACTTTCTGAAAGAACCTGTTTTTATCCCCTTTCTCCCCCCCCCCACAATATGGGGTCTCTTCTGATTTGGTTACAGCGCATTTTTCTGGGGTCTTTGCCACCCTTTTAGTAGTTTATTTGCTCCTTCATATCCTCTTATCTGGACAAAATGACAAGGCGGAAAAAATCACCACAAACAAAAGAACAAGAGACAGTACCGAAGGCTAGGGACCTAATCAACACAGACATTGGTAATATGTCAGATCAAGAGTTCAGAATGACGATTCTGAACAGTCTGGCTGGGCTCAAAAAAGGCATGGAAGATATTAGAGAAACCCTCTCTGGAGATATTAAAGCCTTTTCTGGAGAAATTAAAGAACTAAAATCTAACCAAGTTGAAATAAAAAAAGCTATTAATGAGGTGCAATAAAAAATGGAGGCTCTCACTGCTAGGATAAATGAGGTAGAAGAAAGAATTAGTGATATAGAAGACCAAATGACAGAGAATAAGGAAGCCGAGCAAAAGAGGGACAAACAGCTATTGGACCATGAGGGGAGAATTCGAGAGATAAGTGACACCATAAGACGAAACAACATTAGAATAATTGGGATTCCAGAAGAAGAAGAAACAGAGAGGGGAGCAGAAGATCTATTGGAGAGAATCATTGGAGAGAATTTCCCTAATATGGCAAAGGGAACAAGCATTAAAATCCAGGAGATGCAGAGAACCCCCCTCAAAGTCAACAAGAATAGGTCCACACCCCGTCACCTAATAGTAAAATTTACAAGTCTTAGTGACAAAGAGAAAATCCTGAAAGCAGCCCGAGAAAAGAACTCTGTAAAATACAATGGTAAAAATATTAGATTGGCGGCCGACTTATCCACAGAGACCTGGCAGGCCAGAAAGAGCTGGCATGATATATTCAGAGCACTCAACGAGAAAAACATGCAGCCAAGAATACTCTATCCAGCTAGGCTATCATTGAAAATAGAAGGAGAGATCAAAAGCTTCCAGGAAAAACAAAAACTGAAAGAATTTGCAAACACCAAACCAGCTCTACAGGAAATATTGAAAGGGGTCCTCTAAGCAAAGAGAGAGCCTAAAAGTAGTAGATCAGAAAGGTACAGAGACAATATATAGGAACAGTCACCTTACAGGCTAATAATGGCACTAAATTCATATCTCTCAATAGTTACCCTGAATGTTAATGGGCTAAATGCCCCAATCAAAAGACACAGGGTATCAGAATGGATAAAAAAACAAAACCCATCAGTATGTTGCCTCCAAGAAACTCATTTTAGATGCGAAGACACCTCCAGATTTAAAGTGAGGGGGTGGAAAACAATTGACCATGCTAATGGGCATCAGAAGAAAGCTGGGGAGGCAATCCTTATATCAGATCAATTAGATTTCAAGCCAAAGACTATAATAAGAGATGAGGAAGGACACTATATCCTACTCAAAGGGTCTGTCCAACAAGAAGATCTAACAATTTTAAATATCTATGCCCCTAACCTGGGAGCAGCCAACTATATCAACCAATTAATAACAAAATCAAAGAAACACATCAATAATAATACAATAATAGTAGGGGACTTGAACACTCCCCTCACTGAAATGGACAGATCATCCAAGCAAAAGATCAACAAGGAAATAAAGGCCTTAAATGACACACTGGACCAGATGGACATCTCAGATATATTCAGAACATATCATCCCAAAGCAACAGAATACACATTCTTCTCTAGTGCACATGGAACCTTCTCCAGAATAGATCACATCCTGGGTCACAAATCAGGTCTCAACCGGTATCAAAAGATTAGGATTATTCCCTGCATATTTTCAGACCACAATGGTCTGAAGCTAGAACTCAATCACAAGAGGATAGCTGGAAAGAACCCAAATACATGGAGACTAAACAGCATCCTTCTAAAGAATGAATGGGTTAACCAGGAAATTAATGAAGAATTGAAAAAATTCATGGAAACAAATGATAATGAAAACACAACAGTTCAAAATCTGTGGGACACAGCAAAGGCAGTCCTGAGAGGAAAATATATAGCGGTACAAGCCTTTCTCAAGAAACAAAAAAGGTCTCAAGTACACAACCTAACCCTACGCCTAAAGGAGCTGGAGAAAGAACAAGAAAGAAACCCTAAACCCAGCAGGAGAAGAGAAATCATAAAGATCAGAGAAGAAATCAATGAAATAGAAACCAAAAAAAAAAAAAAAAACAATAGAAAAAATCAATGAAACTAGGAGCTGGTTCTTTGAAAGAATCAATAAGATTGATAAACCCCTGGCCAGACTAATCAAAAAGAAAAGAGAAAGGACCCAAATAAATAAAATCATGAATGAGAGAGGAGAGATCACAACTAACACCAAAGAAATACAGACAATTATAAGAACATACTATGAGCAACTCTACGCCAACAAATTTGACAATCTGGAAGAAATGGATGCATTCCTAGAGACATATAAACTACCACAACAGAACCAGGAAGAAATAGAAAACCTGAAGAGGGCCATAACCAGTAAGGAGATTGAAACAGTCATCAAAAATCTCCAAACAAACAAAAGCCCAGGGCCAGATGGCTTCCCAGGGGAAATCTACCAAACATTTAAAGAAGAACTAATTCCTATTCTCCTGAAACTCTTCCAAAAAATAGGAATGGAAGGAAAACTTCCAAACTCATTTTATGAGGACAGCATCACCTTGATCCCAAAACCAGACAAGGATCCCACCAAAAAAGAGAACTACAGACCAATATCCTTGATGAACACAGACGCAAAACTTCTCGCCAAAATACTAGCCAATAGGATTCAACAGTACATTAAAAGGATTATTCACCATGTATCAAGTGGGATTTATTCCAGGGCTGCAGGGTTGGTTCAACATCCGCAAATCAATCAATGTGATAGAACACATTAATAAAAGAAAGAACAAGAACCATATGATACTCTCAATAGATGCTGAAAAAGCATTTGACAAAGTACAGCATCCCTTCCTGATCAAAACTCTTCAAAGTGTAGGGATAGAGGGCACATACCTCAATATTATCCAAGCCATCTATGAAAAACCCCCCGCAAATATCATTCTCAATGGAGAAAAACTGAAAGCTTTTCCGTTAAGGTCAGGAACACGGCAGGGATGTCCATTATCACCACTGCTATTCAACATAGTACTAGAAGTCCTAGCCTCAGCAATCAGACAACAAAAAGAAATTAAAGGCATCCAAATTGGTAAAGAAAAAGTCAAACTATCACTCTTCGCAGATGATATGATACTATATGTGGAAAACCCAAAAGACTCCACTCCAAAACTGCTAGAACTTGTACAGGAATTCAGTAAAGTGTCAGGATATAAAATCAATGCACAGAAATCAGTTGCATTTCTGTACACCAACAACAAGACTGAAGAAAGAGAAATTAAGGAGTCAATCCCATTTACAATTGTACCCAAAACTATAAGATACCTAGGAATAAACCTACCCAAAGAGACTAAGAATCTATACACAGAAAATTATAAAGTACTCATGAAAGAAATTGAGGAAGACACAAAAAAATGGAAAAATGTTCCATGCTCTTGGATTGGAAGAATAAATATTGTGAAAATGTCTATGCTACCTAAAGCAATCTACACCTTTAATGCAATCCCTATCAAAATACCATCCATTTTTTTCAAAGAAATGGAACAAATAATCCTAAAATTTATATGGAACCAGAAAAGACCTCGAATAGCCAAAGGAATATTGAAGAACAAAGCCAAAGTTGGTGACATCACAATTCCGGACTTCAAGCTTTATTACAAAGCTGTCATCATCAAGACAGCATGGTACTGGCACAAAAACAGACACATAGATCAGTGGAACAGAATAGAGAGCCCAGAAATCGACCCTCAACTCTATGGTCAACTAATCTTCGACAAAGCAGGAAAGAATGTCCAATGGAAAAAAAGACAGCCTCTTCAATAAATGGTGCTGGGAAAATTGGACAGCCACATGCAGAAAAATGAAATTGGACCACTTCCTTACACCACACACGAAAATAGACTCCAAATGGATGAAGGACCTCAATGTGAGAAAGCAATCCATCAAAATCCTTGAGGAGAATGCAGGCAGCAACCTCTTCGACCTCAGCCGTAGCAACATCTTCCTAGGAACAACGGCAAAGGCAAGGGAAGCAAGGGCAAAAATGAACTATTGGGACTTCATCAAGATCAAAAGCTTTTGCACAGCAAAGGAAACAGTTAACAAAACCAAAAGATAACTGACAGAATGGGAGAAGATATTTGCAAACGACATATCAGATAAAGGGCTAGTATCCAAATCTATAAGGAACTTAGCAAACTCAACACCCAAAGAACAAACAATCCAATCAAGAAATGGGCAGAGGACATGAACAGACATTTCTGCAAAGAAGACATCCAGATGGCCAACAGACACATGAAAAAGTGCTCCACGTCACTCAGCATCAGGGAAATACAAATCAAAACCACAATGAGATATCACCTCACACCAGTCAGAATGGCTAAAATTAACAAGTCAGGAAATGACAGATGCTGGAGAGGATGTGGAGAAAGGGGAACCCTCCTCCACTGTTGGTGGGAATGCAAGTTGGTGCAACCACTCTGGAAAACAGCATGGAGGTTCCTCAAAATGTTGAAAATAGAACTACCCTATGACCCAGCAATTGCACTACTGGGTATTTACCCTAAAGATACAAACATAGTGATCCGAAGGGGCACGTGTACCTGAATGTTTATAGCAGCAATGTCTACAATAGCCAAGCTATGGAAAGAACCTAGATGTCCATCAACAGATGAATGGATAAAGAAGATGTGGTATATATACACAATGGAATACTATGCAGACATCAAAAGAAATGAAATCTTGCCATTTGCAATGACGTGGATGGAACTAGACCGTATCATGCTTAGTAAAATAAGTCAATCAGAGAAAGACAACTATCATATGATCTCCCTGATATGAGGACATGGAGAAGCAACATGGGGGGGTAGGGGGATAGGAGCAGAATAAATGAAACAAGATGGGATTGGGAGGGAGACAAACCATAAATGACTCAATCTTACAAAACAAACTGGGGGTTGCTTGGGGGAGGTGGGATTGGGAGAGGGGGAGGGGGCTATGGACATTGGGGAGCGGAGGCGAACCATAAGAGACTATGGACTCTGAAAAACAACCTGAGGGTTTTGAAGGGTCAGGGGTGGGAGGTTGGGGGAACAGGTGGTGAGTAATGGGGAGGGCACGTTTTGCATGGAGCACTGGGTGTTGTGCAAAAAGAATGAATACTGTTACGCTGAAAAAATAAAATGGAAAAAAAATTGTATGCCATTGGTTTCCTATGAGGTTCCTATGTGAATTAGGTCTTTGGACATTGTAAATTAGAGTCTTCTCTCTTCGTACATTTTGGGAATAGATGAGAAAAGCCGACATTACCATTAAGTGTCTGGAACTGTTGACCAGGGAATTGATTTGAACCTGGCTTTCTGTGTGGGGGGAGATGTTTGTGAATGGCTTCAAAAGCCTCAAAAGCTGCTTCAAAAGTCATAACCACTCTGGAAAACAGGATGGATTTTCCTCAAAATGTTGAAAATAGAACTACCCTATGACCCAGCAATTGCACTACTGGGTATTTACCCTAAAGATACAAACATAGTGATCCGAAGGGGCACGTGTACCCGAATGTTTATAGCAGCAATGTCTACAATAGCCAGACTATGGAAAGAACCTAGATGTCCATCAACAGATGAATGGATAAAGAAGATGTGGTATATATACACAATGGAATACTATGCAGACATCAAAAGAAATGAAATCTTGCCATTTGCGACGACTTGGATGGAACTAGATTGTATCATACTTAGTGAAATAAGTCAATCAGAGAAAGACAACTATCATATGATCTCCCTGATATGAGGACATGGAGAAGCAACATGCGGGGTTAGGGGCATAGGAGAAGAATAAATGAAACAAGATGGGATTGGGAGGGAGACAAATCATAAATGACACTTAATCTCACAAAACAAACTGAGGGTTGCTGGGGGAAGGGGGGGAGGGAGAGGGGGAGGGGGATATGGACTTTGGGTAGGGTATGTGCTATCGTGAGTGCTGTGAAGTGTGTAAACTTGGCCATTCACAGACCTGTACCCCTGGGGATAAAAATACATTATATGTTTACTAAAAAAATATTTGGAAGGGGAGGCGAACCATAAGAGACGATGGACTCTGAAAAACAACCTGAGGGTTATGAAGGGTCAGGGTTGGGAGGTTTGGGGAACAGGTGGTGGGCAATAGAGAGGGCACGTTTTGCATGGAGCACTGGGTGTTGTGCAAAAACAATGAATACTGTTACGCTGAAAAAATAAATAAAATGGAAAATAAAATAAAAATGGATAAAAAAAAAGTTTTTACCTGAGACCTCAGATATGGATGACTCATGATCTTATCATGGCAATGCGTATGGGTATTGGAATTTATCCTTTTCTCACCGGTATTTGATGTGCTGGCATACATGTGTGGAGGGGTCTTTTAGTTAAAGTTGTTTAATTAATTAATTAAGTAAATAATATTGATAGGTAAGGAGTTAACATATCCAGTTTGGACGGTTTGTTACTTTGATTTTCTAAGCTTTTGTTTTTTATGATATTTTCTCTGAATTTTAATTAAATGAGGGCTATTCCTCATTTGTTCCCTAACTTCTGTGAGACCCTTTTAAGTGTGTGTGTGTGTGTGTGTGTGTGTGTGTGTGTGTGTGTGTGGTTTCACAAAACGCTAAAAACGATATTTTAAGAGATATGAAGCTGCTCTATTCCAGATCACAGTTCACCTTCAAACACACTGGAAACACACGTTACATCCCGTTCGGCCAAATTTCCTGCATTCTATGTCCTATTTGATCCACTTTATGAAACGCAGATTCTGACTAGCCTGCCTGGAACAAACACCAAATTTTGTGTGCCTGGTTCGAGTCTCATTGCCTATGACTTTTTCTTGCTTTTTCACATGTTTCTTTACTTCCAGGAGTGAGTGAAATCGTATGGTCATTGTCTATCTGTGACTAACAGATTTGACGCAGTCCAATGTGCTCTCCCTTTCTGCCACATGTCACAAGGAGCAAGAATCCCCTCTTGCTTATGGCTCCATAAGAGTGGGCAGTGCATTTGGAGGACAGGGAGTTGGTAGAAGTTCCTGGAAGCTTCAGGCTTCTCTTCAGCCATCAGCACAACCAGAAGATGACCACATCCATGTAAACATGGCATAAATGGACCTGAAGCCTGGAAATCACACTTCACAGCGAAAAGAGAAGAAGTCACAGAGACCATGGGTGAAGGGAGTAGAGAGACCTTATGAGATAATTGGACGGTTGGTGCTTCAGAGGGCAGGGGTCCATGAACAAAGACAAAGGCCCAGGTGAGAGGAGCACACTTAGAACCCACAGTTTGAATGTTGACCCATAGCTGTTGGCAGAGGAAAGGAGAGTTCCTGAGGACACGAGTTCTTGCAACCCAAGCGTCTTGAGGCCCGGGGATTCCAGACCACCTTGCTTTTCAGACATAGACTCCAGCGAACATTGTGTATCTCCTGGAGAGGACACCAGAAAGCAACCAGGTGCAGAAAGCCTGGAAACCATGATCAGAGACAATACCTATTGACACCGTGGTAAGATTACTGTTTCTTTGTGTTCAGTTTTGATGGGCAGTGTTGGTGGAGATGCCTGAATCGGCGCCCAAGATACTTGGGCTCTACGACCGCCAGTATCAAGAGTGAGAAGTGGCCAGAGGCAGGATGGTGAGCACATTAGCTGCCCAAACTGCATCACGGATTGCCAAACCTGGAACACTGTTGGAACTGCCTTAGTCAGGAAAAGATGCTTAGCCCCAGGAGAACAGAAAAACCTGCATGGGGACTAGAAGAAAGCACTACCCACATCCTCTCACCTGGCCACAGTATTCAGCAGGCCTTAAGTTTTGTGGAGTGGTTTGAAAGTCACGTTTCACAGGAACACCATATTTGGCCCAACACCAAATACCCTGAATGAAGGCAAGGAGAGCCTCTGCAGGGGACAAGCCCACAGGAGAGCGGACAGCCACAACACAACCCCAGAGGGCATGTCCCACACACCTGAGATTCTCTCAAGAGCCAGCCCTTGGACACTCCATGCGCTCTTCTTCCTAAAGGATTTATCTTCAGGGTAGATAACAGAAGGCGCGTTTCGAATACAGAGAAGACAGAGACGTTTTGTAGATTCACATAGCATTCCTGAAACTGGCCCGAAAGCTTTTTCTGATGGCTTCCCATTGGGATTCGTTCTCTTCCAACATGCTCCGTGCTTGCTCCTGTGAGCTCCAAACAGATAAGTCCGTAGTGGACCTAAGAGTCTAGGGTGTAGAGTCTGCCTTTTATGTTTGGTCAGCTGGGAAAATTGGGAGGCATTTATGGCGCGATTTCTGGAGATGCAAGAACTCGGGTCCTCACTGTGGAAGACTCCATACATGTCTTTGGTATAGGTGCGGGTGTTAACTTGGAGCTTTCCTCGGAGGGCTTGGGGCGCTTTTCCAGGTCAGAAGAATCCTGAGAGGGTGTGAGGACCATGAACATGTGTATGGCGTGGAGCTCTCCGTGTGAGGCTGCTTGTACTCCTGATTCTGTCTTGACCTTAAGTCGGTAAGATGGAATTGTGCATTCTTGCCCTTCTCAGGATTCCAGAGGGGTGGTGGTGACAGTCAAGGACAAAGACTCGAAATTTGGCCATGGAGAAGGTGACCCCAAATCGGTTCACAAACTGTCTTGGAGTAATTCCCAGGCGGCTCCAGTGTTTTGGAGTGATTTTGATACACCTGGCTGATGCAGAATTACTCCCGCCAGGTGAAGTGAGGAGGCGTGGTTTGGTGAGGAGTGGTGGCTAGGACCTCAGAGCTTTGCGACATTAGAGAAGCTGACTTCACTGAAGCAACAATCCCATTCTAATTACATATGAGTCCTATGGCTTTAAGTAGAAAGACCTGAGAGGAACCTGAAAGAGCCCTGTTAGCCTAATCCTGAACTCGGGTGGTCTTTTCTGTTTCTTTCCCACTTCAACTTTCTGTACAAAGAGAAAAGAAAACGATGTTCTGTATACCATTCTTTAGACCAACATTTCTCCAGGGAGAGCAAGGTGTTCCTATTTCCACTGCAATTTCTAGAGATCTCAATCAACAGCGAGGGCTCTTGACTACCATTAGGTCTATGGGAGGTTTGATACCCTTGGGTCAGAGGGTCCAATCTTTGTTTCTGTTCCCTATCATATCTCGGGTGTAAGGTCTGCCCTTGGTGCTGGGTTAGCTTGGAAGTTGAGGAAAGGAAGAAGGGAAGGATAGTCACAATTCCAGGGAAATTGCCATGGCAGGGATGCTTTCTGCTGTCCTTGTCCGTATCTGCTAGTGTCCTGAAACACCAGTGCCAAGGGATGAACGCTCTGTCTACCTGACATTACCTTAAACAACGTTGCAAAGGCTTCATGGATAGTGAAACTCTCCATGATCGCTCCCTCTAAAAAAGAGACCTGTTCAGCACTCCTTGTCATCTTTAGTTAATGCTACATGCCATAGTCATTGGGAGAGTCCTGTTGAGCAACTCTCTTTATTCCGATGAAAATGAACGTCCAACATCGATGGCCTGCCATGCCACTCTAGCATCTGTGTGGAAGGAGCCGAGAGACCCTTTCAAGGGCTCCTGGATAAAGATGATTATGAAGATGATATAAAGAAGATGATTTTCAAATGAAAATGCAAGCATACCAAGGGAAATATCCTACGGCTTCACTCATATGTGGCCCATGAATAATACCATGGATATGAGTAGTAGTAAGGGAAAATGGAAGCAGAATAAGTCAGACTGGGAGACGCACCAGTAGAGACTCAGGACTTTGGGGACCAAGCTGAGGGTTACAGGAGGATAAGACCTGCCATAAAGAGGGAACTGGATAATGGGTATGGAGGTTCTGTGGCATTATATGAGGATGAGCACATTGCGATATACGCAATTAAAGAATCAGGGAACACTATGTCAAAAAACGTAGGATGGATAAAATGCTGGCTTGCCGAATATTAGGAAAAATAATGAATAGAAAGCAAAACAGGCCATATCATGTGAAGATGAAAAAAGAAATTGAAGAGAAATGAATTGTAGTTTCATTATCTTACTGATTAAAATTGTATGCCATTGGTTTCCTATGAGGTCCCTATGTGAATTAGGTCTTTGGACATTGTAAATTAGAGTCTTCTCTCTTCGTACATTTTTGGAATAGATGAGAAAAGCCGAGATTGCCATTAAATGTCTCGAACTGTTGACCAGGGAATTGATTTGAACCTGGCTTTCAGTGTGGGGGGAGATGTTTGTGGATGGCTTCAAGAGCCTCAAAAGCTGCTTCAAAAGTCTTTACCTGAGACCTCAGATACGGATGACTCATGATCTTATCATGGTAATGCATATGGGTCTTGGAATTTATCCTTTTCTCTCCGGTATTTGATTTGCTGGCATACTTGTGTGGAGGGGTCTTTTAGGTAAAGTTGTTTAATAAATTAATAAATAAATAAATAAATAAATTAATTAATTCTTGATAGGTAAGCAGTTCACTTATCCAGTTTGGACAGTTTGTTACTTTGATTCTCTAAGCTTTTGTTTTCTATGCTATTTTCTCTGAATTTTAATTCCATGAGTGCTATTCCTCACTTGCTCCCTAACTTCTGTGAGACCCTTTTAAGTGTGTGTGTGTGTGTGTGTGTGTACGTGTGTGTGTGTTGTACCAAACGTTAAAAATGATATTTTAAGAGATGTGAAGCTGCTCTATTCCAGATCACAATTCACCTTCAAACACAGTGGAAACTCACGTTCCATCCCGTCCAGCCACATTTCCTGCATTGAATGTCCCATTTGATCCACTTTTAGACACGCAGATTCGACTAGCCTGCCTGGAACAAACACTAAATTTTGTGTGCCTGGTTCGTGTCTCATTGCCTGTCCCTTTTTCTTGCTTTTTCACATGATTCTTTACTTCCAGTAGTGAGTGAAATAGTATGGTCGTTGTCTATCTGTGACTGACAGATTTGACGCAGTCAAAAAAAAAAAAAAAAAGCAATGCTCTCTCCCTTTCTGCCACATGTCACAAGGAGCAAGAATCCCCTCTTGCTTATGGCTCCATAAGAGTGGGCAGTGCATTTGGAAGACAGGGAGATGGTAGAAGTTTCTGGAAGCTTCAGGCTTCTCTTCAGCCATCAGCACAACCAGAAGATGACAACATCCATGTAAACATGGCATAAATGGACCTGAAGCCTAGAAATCACACTCCACAGCGAAAAGAGAAGAAGTCACAGAGACCATGGGAGAAGGGAGTAGATAGGTCTTATGGGAGAATTGGACGGTTGGTGCTTCAGAGGGCAGGGGTCCATGAACAAAGACAAAGGCCCAGGTGAGAGGAGCACACTTAGAACCCACAGTTGAATGTTGACCCATAGCTGTTGGCAGAGAAAAGGAGAGTGTCTGAAGGACACGAGTTCTTGCAACCCAAGCATCTTGAGGCCTGGGGATTCCAGATCAGCATGCTTTTCAGACATAGCCTCCAGAAAACACTGTGTATCTCCTGGAGAGGACACCAGCAAGCAACCAGGTGCAGACAGCCTGGAAACCATGATCAGAGACAATACCTGTTGACACCGTGATAAGATTATTATTTCTCTGTGTGCATTCTTGATGGGCAGTGTTGATGGAGATGCCTCGATGGGAGCCAAAGACACTTGGGCTCTATGACCGCCAGCATCAAGATTGGGAAGTGGCCACAATCAGGCCATTGAGGAAATTAGCTGCCCAACCTGCAATCACAGATTCCCAAACCTGGAACAACGTTGGGACTGCCTTCTTCAGCCCACGTTGCTTAGTCCCAGGAGAACAGAACCCTGCATGGGGACTAGAAGAAAGCCCTGCCCACATCCTCTCACCTGGCCACAGAATTCAACAGGCCTTATGTTTTGTGGAGTGGGTTGAAAGTCACGTTTCACATGCACATCATACCCACGAAGCTTAACATCAGCATATTTTCCACAGATTCCAAAAACTGAAAGGAAGGCAAGAGAGACTCTGCAGGGGACGAGCCCGCAGGAGTGTGGACAGCCACAACACAACCCCAGAGGGCATGTCACAGACCCCTGAGACTCTGTCAAGAGCCAGCCCTTGGACACTCCATGAGCTCTTCTTCCTAAAGGAATTATCTTCAGGGTAGATAACATAATGCGCTTTTCGAATACATTTAAGACAATGACCTTTTGTAGATTCACATAGTATTCCTGAAACAGGCCTGAATGCCTTTTCAGATATCTTCACATGGGTATTGGTTCTCTTTCAACATGCTCCGTGCTTGCTCCTGTGAGCTCCAAACAGATGAATCCGTCCTGGGCCTAAGTGTCTAGGGTATAGGGTCTGCCTTTAATGATTCGTCAGCTGGGAATATTGGGAGGCATTTATTTCATGATTTCTGGATATGTAAGAAGAACTCGTGTCCTCACTGTTGAAGACTCCAGACAGGTCTTTGTTATGGTTGCGCGTGTCAACTTTGAGCGTTCCTCGGATGGCGGGAGGCGCTTTTCCTGGTCAGAAGCATCCTGGTAGTGTGTGAGGATCATGTACATGTGTATGGCTTGGTGTTCCCTGTGTTAGGCTTCTTGTACTCCTGACTCTTTCGTGACCTTTCATGGGTAAGATGGAATTGTGGATTCTTGCCATTCTCAGCAGTCCAGAGGGGTGTTCGAGACAGTCATGGCCAAAGACTCCAAATTTGGCCAAGGGGAAAGTCACCCCAAATCACTTCACAAACTCTCTTGGCAAAATACTCAGGCTGCTCCAGTGGTTTGGACGGATTATGATACTCCTGGCAGACTGAGAACTACACATCCTGAAAGAGCGTGAGGACCATGAACATGTTTAAGGCATGGAGTTCCCCGTGTGAGCCTGCTTGTATTCCTGTCTCTTTCTTGATCTTATGTGGGTAAGAGGGAATATTGGTTTCTTGCCCTTCTCAGGAGTCCAGAGTACTGGTGGTGGCAGTCAAGCCCAAAGACAACAAATTTGGCCATGAAGAAGGTGACCCCAAATCGCTTCACAAACTGTCTTCGTAAAATACACAGGCAAAACCAGCGGTTTGGAGTGATTTTGGTATTCCTAGCTGACACAGAACTACTCCAGCCACCTGAAGTGTTGAGGCGTGGTTTAGTTAGGAGTGGATGTTAGGACCTCAGAGCTTTGTGACTTCATAGAAGCTGACTTCACTGAAGCAGCAATCCCATTCTCATGATATATGAGTCCTATGGATTTAAGTAGAAAGTCCTGGGAAGGAACAAGAAAGAGCCCTGTTAGCCTGATCATGAACTCAGGGTGGTCTCTTCTGTTTATTTTCCACTTCCACTTTCTATACAAAGAGAAAAGAAAACGGTGTTCTGTACACCATTCTTTATACCAACATTTCTCCAGAGAGAGCAAGATGTTCCTATTTCCACTGCAATTTCTAGAGAACTCAATCCACAGCGAGACCTCTTGGCTACCATTAGGTCTCTGGGGGGGTTGACATCCTTGAGTGAGAGGGTCCATTCTTAGCTTTTGTTCCCTTTGGTTTCTCGGGTGTAAGGTCTGCCCTTGGTGCTTTGTCAGCTTGGAAGGTGAGGGAATGAAGAAGGGAAGGAAAGTCACAATTCCAGGAAATTTGCCAGGGCATGGATGGTTTGTGCTGTCCGTGTCTTTATCTGCTCGTGTCCTGAAACATCAGCCCTAAGGGATGAAGGCTCTGTCTACCTGACCTTACCTTAAACACAGTTGCAAAGGATTCATGGAGAGTGAAACGCTGCATGATCACTACCCCTAAAGAAAGGGCCGTGGTTAGCACTTCTTGTCATCATTAGTTAAGGCTACATGCCATAGTCATGGGGAGAGCCATGTTGAGCTACTCTCTTTATTCAGATGAAAATTAATGGCCATATAGAGGGCCTGCCATGCCGACTCTAGCATCACTGTGGAAAGAGCCGAGATACCCTTTTAACAGCTAGTGGATAAAGATGATTATGAAGATGATGATAAAGAAGATGATTTCCAAATGAATATGCAAGCAGACCAAGGGAAATATCCTATGGCTTCACTCCTATGTGGCCCATGAGGTATACCATGGACGTGAGCAGTAGTAAGGGAAAACGGAAGGAGAAGAATTCAGACAGGGAGATGCACCAGGAGAGACTCAGGACTTTGGGGACCAAGGTGAGGGTTACAGGAGGATAAGACCTTCCATGAAGACGGTACTGGTTAATGGGTATGGAGTTGGTGTGGCATTATATGAGGATGAGCACTTGGTGGTATATGCAATTAAAGAATCAGGGAACACTATGTCCAAAACATAGGATGAATGAAAGGCTGCCTTGCCGAATATAAGAAAAAAATAGTGAATTGAAAGCAAAACAGGCCGTTTCACATGGCGATGAAGAAAGAAGAAGAGAAACGAATTCTAATTTTATTATCTTTTGATTAAAATGGTATGCAATTCGTTTCCTGTAATGTCCTTATCTGAATTGGGTCTTTGGGCATGGTAAATTAGACTATTCCCTCTTCCTACAGTTTTGGAATAGACCAGAAATACCGACATTACCAGTAAATGTCTCAAATTGTGGACCAGGGATTTGATTTGAACCTGAATTTCTGTGTGTGGGACGATGTTAAGGATGTGTAGGACTGCTTTAAGCCTCAAATACTGCTTCAAAAGTCATTCCCTGAGACATCAGATATGTATGACTCATGATCTTGTCATGGTACTGGGTATGTGTGTTGGAATTTACCCTTTGCTCTCCGGTATTGGATTTGCGGGCAGACTTCTGCGGAGTGGTTTCTTAGGTAAGGTTGTTTAGTTAATTAAATTATTAATTAATTAACTAATTCTTTGTTGTTAAGTAGTTAAATTCTCCAGTTTGAAAGGTTTATTTTGGTTCTCTAAGATTTTGTTTTTTAAGGTATTTTCTCTGAGTTTTGCCTCCATGAGTTCTATTCCTCACTTGCTCCCTAACTTCTGTGGGACTCTTTTAAGTGTGTGTGTGTGTGTGTGTGTGTGTGTGTGTGTGTGTGTGTGTCTTTCACAAAACGCTAAAAATATTTTAAGAGATATGAAACTGCTCTATTCCAGATCACAATTCACTTTCAAGCACAGTCGAAACCTACGTTACATCCCGTTCGGCCACATTTCCAGCATTGGATGTCCCATTTGAACCATATTTAGAAATGCAGATTCTGACTAGCCTGCCTGGGACAAACAGCAAATTTTGTGTGCCTGGTTAGAATCTAAATGCCTATCCCCTTTTCTTGCTTTTTCACATGTTTCATTACTTTCATGAGTGAGTGAAATCGTTTGGGATTTGCCTTTCAGCCACAGGAAGGAGGGTGAGGACATTAGCTCCCCAACCTGCAATCACGGATTCCCAAACCTGGAACACTGTTGGGTCGGCCTTCTTCAGGCCACGTTGCTTAGTCCCAGGAGAGCAGAAAATCCTGCAGGGGAGTAGAAGAAAGTCCTGTCCACATCCTTTCACCTGGCCACAGAACCTCAGAGCTTTGTGACGTCCAGAAGCTGACTTCACTGTAGCAGCAATCCAATTCTCATGACATATGAGTCCTAGGGCTTTAAGTAGAAAGAGCTGGGAGCGAACAAGAAAGAGCCCTGTTAGCCTGATCATGAACTCACCCGGTCTTTTCTGTTTCTTTCCCACTACCACTTTCTTTACAAAGAGAAAAGAAAATGATGTTCTCTCTACCATTCTTTAGACCAACATTTCTCCAGAGAGAGCAAGGTGTTCCTATTTCCACTGCAATTTCTAGAGATCTCGATCCACATGATGACCTCTTGGCTATCATTAGGTCTCTGGGAGGTTAGATATCCTTCGGTGAGAGTGTCTATTCTTAGCTTCTTTTCCCTATGGTTTCTTGGGTGTAAGGTCTGCCTTTGGTGCTTGGTCAGCTTGGAAGATGAGGGAAGGAAGAAGGGAAGGAAAGTCACAATACCAGGAAAATTGCCAGGGCACGGATGCCTTGTGCTGTCGGTGTCCTTATCTGCTAGTGTCCTGAAACACCACTCCTAAGGCATGAAGGCTCTGTCTACGTGACATTACCTTAAACTCCGTTGCAAAGGCTTCATGGAGAGTGTAATTCTGCATGATCGCTACCCCGAGAGAAAGAGCCCTGGTCAACTCTCCTTGTCATCATTAGTTAATGCTATATGCCATAGTCATGGGGAGAGCCATGTTGAGCAACTCTCTTTATTCAGATGAAAATGATCGGCCAACATTGATGGTCTGCCATGCCCAATCTAGCATCACTTTGGAAGGAGTCTAGATACCCATTTAAGGGTAAAGATGATTATGAAGATGATGATAAAAAATATGATTTCCAAATAAAAATGCAAGCAGACCAGGGGAAATATCCTATTTGTTCCCTCATATGTGACCCATGAGGAATACCATGGACATGAGTAGTAGTAAGGGAAAACGGAAGGTGTAGAAGTCAGACAGTGAGAGGAATGAGGAGAGACCCAGGACTTTGGGGACCAAGCTGAGGGTTACATTAGGAAAAGACCTGCCATAAAGAGGGAACTGGTTATTGGGTATTGAGATGGTGTGGCATTTTATGAGGATGATCCCATGGTGGTATTTGCAATTGAAGAACCAGGGAACACTGTCAAAAAATTAGGATGGATGAAGGCCTGGCTTGGCAAATATAAGAAAAAAATTGTGAATAGAAAGCAAAACAGGCTGTTTCACATGGAGATGAAGAAAGAAAGAGAAGAGAAATGAATTCTAGTTTTATTATGTTACTGATTAAAATTGTATGCAATTGGTTTCCTATAAGGTCCTTATGTGAATTGGGACTTTGGACATTGTAAATTAGAACCTTTCCTCTTCCTACATTTTGGAAATAAATGAGCAAATCCCAGATTACCATTAAATGTCTCGAATTGTGGACCAGGGAATTGATTTGAACGTGGCTTTCTGTGTGTTGGGAGATGTTTGAGGACTACTTTAAAAGGCTCAAAGCCTGCTTCAAAAGACATTACCTGAGACGTCAGATATGTATGACTCATGATCTTGTCATGGTAGTGCGTATGTGTCTTGGAATTTATCCTTTTTTCTACGGTATTGGATTGCTGGCAGACTTCTGTGTAGGGGTCCTTTAGGTAAAGTTTTATAATTAATTAATTAATTCTTGATAGGTAAGGAGTTAACTTATCCAGTTTGGACGGTGTGTTAATTTGATTCTCTAACATTTTGTTTTTTATGGTATTTTCTCTGAATTTTGCTTCCATGATGGCTATCTCTCATTTGCTGCCTAACTTCTGTGGGACTCTTTTAAGAGTGTGTGTGTGTTAGTGTGTATGTTTCACAAAACGCTAAAAATGATATTTTAAGAGATATGAAGCTGCTCTATTGCAGATCACAATTCACATTCAAACACAGTGGAAACTCACATTACATCCCGTCTGGCCACATTTCCTGCATGAATGTCCCATTTGATCCACTTTTAGACGCGCAGATTCTGACTAGCCTGCCTGGAACAAACACCAAATTTTGTGTGCCTGGTTAGAGTCTATCTCTTTTTCTTGCTTTTTCTGGCTTTTTCTTGCTTTTTCACATGATTCTTTACTTCCATGAGTGAGAGAAATCATTTGGTAGTTGTCTTTCTGTGACTGATAGATATGACACAGCCCAGTGTTCTCTCTCTTTCTGCCACATGTCACAAGGAGCAAGAATGCCTTCTTGCTTATGGATCCATAAGATTCCAAAGTCCATTGGAGGACAGGGAAATGGTAGAAGTTTCTAGGTGATCCAGGCTTGACTTAAAGCATCTTCACAACCAGAATTGGACCACATCAATGGAAACATGGCATAAATTTACCTGAAGCCTAGAAATCAAACTCCACTGCAAAGAGAGAAGAAGTCACAGAGACAATGGGAGTCTGGTGTAAACAGGGCTTATGGGACTATTGGAGGGTTGGTGCTTCAGATTTCAGGAAGCCATGGACAAAGACAAAGGCCAAGGGGAGAGGAGCACACTTCGAACCAACAAATTGAATGTAGACCCATAGCTGTTGGCGGAGTAAAGGAGAGTGTCTGAAGGACATGAGTACTTTCAACCCAAGGTCTTAAGGCCTGGGGATTCCAGATCAGTATGCTTTGCAGACATAGACTCCAGAGAAAACTGTGTATTTCCTGGAGAGGACACCAGCAAGCAAGCAGGTGCAGACAGCCTGGAAACCATGATCAGAGACAAAACCTGTTGACACCGTGATAAGATTATTATTTCTCTGTGTGCATTCTTGATGGGCAGTGTTGATGGAGATGCCTCGATGGGAGCCAAAGACACTTGGGCTCTATGACCGCCAGCATCAAGTCTGAAAAGTGGCCACAGACAGGTCCTTGAGCACATTCGCTGCCCAACCTGCAATCACGGATTCCCAAACCTGGAACACTGTTGGGTCGGCCTTCTTCAGGCCACGTTGCTTAGTCCCAGGAGAACAGAAAATCCTGCAGGGGACTAGAAGAAAGCCCAGCCCACATCCTCTCACCTGGCCACAGAATTCAGCAGGCCTTAAGTTATGTGGAGTTGTTTTAAGGTCACGCTTCACAGGCCCAACACACCCACGAAGCTTAAACTCATCATACTTGGCCCAGACACCAAACACTCTGAATGAAGGCAAGGAGAGCCTCTGCAGAGAACGAGCCCACAGGAGAGTGGACAGCCACAACACAACACCAGAGGGCATGTTACACACACCTGAGACTCTCTCAAATGCCAGAGCTTGGGCACTCCAAAAGCTCTTCTTCCTAAAGAAATTATCTTCAGTGTAGGTAACAGTATGCGCTTTTTGAACACAGAGAAGAGAGAGACCTTTTGTCAATTCACGTTGTATTCCTGGAACTGGCCCAAAAGCCATCTCCCAAAATCGTGCCATAAATACCTCCCAATTTCCCCAGCTGACCAAACATTAAAGGCAGACCCTACACCCTAGAAGCTTAGGCCCAGGATGGACTCATCTGTTTTGAGCTCACAGCAGCAAGCACGAAGCATGTTGGAAGAGAACCAATCCCCATTTGCAGCCAACTGAAAAGGATTTCGAGCCAGATCCAGGAATACAACGTGAATGTACAAAAGGTCTCTGTCTTCTCTGTATTCGAAACGTGCATTGTGTTATCTACCCTGAAGAAAATTTCTTTAGTAACAAGAGCTCATGGTGTGCCCAAGGGCTGGCAGTTGAGAGATCTCAGCTGTGTGTGACATGCCCTCTGGGGTTGTGTTGTGGATGTCCACTCTCTTGTGGGCTCGTCCTCTGCAGAGGCTCTCCTTGCCTTCCATTCAGAGTGTATGGTGTCTGGGGCAATTATGGTGAGTTTAAGCTTCGTGGGTCTGGTGTACCTGTGAAAGGAGACTTTCAACCCACTTCACAAAACATAATGCCTGCTGAATTCTGTGACTGGGTGAGAGGATGTGGGCAAGGCGATCTTCTACTCCACTGCAGGATGTTATTTTCTCCTGGGACTAAGCAACCTGGCCTGAAGAATGCAGTCCCAACAGTGTTCCAGGTTTGGGAATCCGTGATTGCAGGTTGGGTAGCTAATGTCCTCACTGTCCTGCCTGTGGCCACTTCTCATTCTTGATGCTGGTGGTCGTAGAGAACAAGTATCTTTGACGCCCATTGAGGCATATCCACCAATAATGGCCATCACGAATGCACACAAAGAAATAATAATCTTACCACGGTGTCGATAGGTATTGTCTCTGATAATGGTTTCCAGGCTGTCTGCACCTGGTTGCTTGCTGGTGTCCTCTCCAGGAGATACACAGTGTTCTCTGGCGTCTATGTCTGCAAAGCATGCTGATCTCGAATCCCCGGGTTCAAGACCCTTGGTTTGCAATAACTCATATCATTCAGACACTGTCCTTTTCTCTGAAAACAGCTATGGGCCAACATTCAAATGGTGGCTTCTAAGTGTGCTTCTCTCCAGTGGGCCTTTGACTTTGGCCATGGTTCACTGCCCTATGAAGCACCAAACGTCCAATTCTCCAATAAGCCTGTCTACACTCTTATCCCATGGTCTCTGTGACTTCTCTCTTTTGTGTCGAGTGTGGTTTCTAGGCTTCAGGTCCATTTATGCCATGTTTACATTGGTGTGGTCAACTTCTGGTTGTGCTGAGAGCTGAAGGCAAGCCTGGAGTTTGCAGACACTTCTACCATCTCCCTGTCCTCAAAATGCACTGTGGACTTTTATGGAGCCAAAAACAAGAAGGCATTCTTCCTCCTTGTGACATGTGGCAGAAAGGAAGAGAGCATTGGGCTGTGTCCTATCTGTCAGTCACAGAAAGACAACTCCCATACGATTTCACTCACTCATGGAAGTAAAGAAACATGTGAAAAAGCAAAAAATGGGACAGACAATTAGACTCTAACCAGGCACACAAAATTTGGTGTTTGTTCCAGGCAGGCAAGTCAGAATCTGCCTTTCTAAAATTAAATTAAATAGTACATTCAATACAGAAAATTTTGCTGAACGGGATGTAACGCGAGTTTCCACTGTGTTTGAAAGTGAATTGTGATCTGGAATAGAGCAAATTCATATCTCTTAAAATATCATTTTTAGCGTTTTGTGAAACACACAGACACAAACACACAGACACACACACTCTTAAAAGAGTCCAAAAGAAGCTAGGGAGCAAGTGAGGAATAGCACTCATGGAAGCAAAATTCAGAGAAAATACCAAAAATAACGAAAGCTTAGAGAATCAAAGTAACAAACTGTCCAAACAAGATAAGTTAACTCCTTACCTAACAAGGCTTAATTAATTAATTAATTAATTAATTATTAATTGAGGTAAGGATGTTGAATTAATTAATTAATTGATTGATTGATTGATTAATTCAACAACCTTACCTCAAAGACCCCTACACAGAAGTCTGCCAGCAAATCCAATACCAGAGATAAAAGGATAAATTCCAAGACACATACGCTCCACCATGAGAAGATCATGAGTCATACATATCTGAGGTTTCAGGTAATGACTTTTGAAGCCGATTTTGAGGCTTTTGAAGCAGTCATCAAACATCTCCCAAAACACAGAAAGCCAGGTTCAAATCAATCCCTTGTCCACAATTCGAGAAATTTAATGGTATTGTCAGCTTTTCTCATCTTTCCCAAAATGTAGTAAGAGGGAAGACTCTAATTGACAATGTCCAAAGACCCAATTCAGATAAGGACCTTATAGGAATTCAATTGCATACTATTTTAATCAGTACGAAAATAAAACTAGAATTCATTTCTCTTCACATTCTTTCTTCATCTTCATGGGAAACGGCCTCTTTTGCTTTCTTTTCACTTGATTTTCTTATATTCAGCATGCCAGCTTTTCATCCATCCTACATTTTTTGACATAGTGTTCCCTGATTCTTTAATTGCAGATACCACCAAGTGCTCATCCTCATATAATGCCACACCACCTCCCTACCCAATAGCCAGTCCCTCTTTATGGCAGGTCTTATCCTCCTGTAACCCTCAGCTTGGTCCCCAAAGTCCTGAGTCTCTCCTGGTGCTTCTCCCTGTCTGACTTCTTCTCCTTCCGTTTTCTCTTACTACGACTCATGTACAAGTTATTCCTCATGGCCCACATAGGAGTGAAGCCATAGCGTATTTCCCTAGGTCTGCTTGCATTTTCATTTGGAAATCACCTTTTTTATCATCATCTTCATAATCACCTTTATCAACTAGCCCTGAAAAAGGTATCTTGGCTCCTTCCACAGTGATGCTAGAAGGGCATGGGAGGCCATTGATATTGCCCATTCATTTTCATCTGAGTAAAGAGAGTTGCTCAGCATGGCTCTCCCCATGATTATGGCATGTAGCATTAACTAATGATGACTAGTGCTGACCAGGGCTCTTTCTTTAGGGGTAGCGAGCATGCAGCTTTTCACTCTCCATGAAGACTTTGCAATGGTGTTTAAGCTAATGTCAGGTAGACAGAGCCTTCATCCATTGGGACTGGTGTTTCAGGACACTAGAAGAAAAGGGCACGTACAGCTCATTGCATCTATGCCCTGGCAATTTTCCTGGAATTGTGACTTTCCATCCCTTCTTCCTTCCCTCACCTTCCATGCTGACCAAGCACCACTGGAATACCAAACACCCGAGAAACCATAGGGAACAGAAGCTAGGAATGGATGCTCTCACTCAAGGACATCCAACCTTCGAGAGACCTAATGGTAATCAAGAGGCCTCGCTGTTGATTGATACCTCTAGAAATTGTAGTGGAAATAGGAACACCTTACTCTCTCTGGAGAAATGTTGTTGTAAAAAATGGTGTACAGAACATCATTATCATTTCTCTTTGTATCGAAAGTGGAAGTGGGAAAGAAACAGAAAAGACCACCTGAGTTCATGATCAGGCTAAGAGTTCACTTTCTTTTTCCTTCGCAAGTCTTTATACTTAAAGTCCTAGAACTGATATGTCATGAGAATGGGATTTCTGCTTCAGTGAAGTCAGCTTCTGTGACTTCACAAAGCTCTGAGCTCCTAGCATCCACTTCTTACCAAACTACGTCTCATTACGTCACCTGGCTGGAGTATATCTGGGACAGACAAGAGTATAAATGTCACTCCTGGAGCTGCTGGGGTATTGCCCCAAGAGAGTTTGTGAAGCGATTTGGGTTCACCTTCTCCATGGCCGAGTTTCTAGTCTTTGGCCGTGACTGTCGCCACCACCCTGATGGACTCCTGAGAAGGGCAAGAATCCACAATTCCATCTTACCCATGTAAGGTCAAGAAAGAGTCAGGAGTACAAGCAGCCTCTCACGGGGAACTCCAAGACATACTCATGTTCATCGTCCTCACACCCTATCAGGATGCTTCTGACAAGGAAATGAGCCCCCAGCTCTCTGAGAAAAGATCAGAGTTAACTCCCGCAACCATACCAAAGACATGTGGAGTCTTCAAGAGTGAGGACATGGGTTCTTCTTTCATCTCCAGAAATCGTGCCATAAATGCCTCACAATTTTCCCAGCTGACCAAACATTAAAGGTAGACACTACACCGTATAAGCTTAGGCCCAGGACGGACTCATCTGTTTGGAGCTCACAGGAGCAAGCTCGGAGCATGTTGGAAGAGAACCAATACCCATGAGAAGCCATCGGAATAGGCTTATGGGCCAGGTCCAGGAATACAACGTGAATGTAAAAAAGGTATCTGTCTTCTCTGTTTTCCAAACACACATACTGTTATCTACACTGAAGATAATTACTTTAGGAAGAAGAGCTCATGATGTGCCCATGTTCTGACAATTGAGAGAGTCTCAGGTGTGTGTGACATGCCCTCTGGGGTTGTGTTGTGGCTGTCCCCTCTCCTGTGGGATCGTCCACTGCAGAGGCTCTCCTTGCCTTCCATTCTGAGTGTTTGGTGTCTGGGCCAAATATGGTAAGGTAAGCTTCGTGGGTCTATTGTGCCTGAAACGAGACTTTCAACCCACTCCACAAAACTTAAGGCCTGATGAATTCTGTGGCCAGGTGAGAGGATGTGGGCAGGGATTTCTTCTAGTCCCCTGCAGGATTTTCTGTTCTTATTGGACTAAACAACGTGGCCTGAAGAAGGCAGTCCCAACAGTGTTCCATGTTTGGGAATCCGGGATTGCAGGTTGGGGAGCTAATGACCTCACCGTCCTCTCTGTGGCCACATCTCAGTCTGGATGCTCGCGGTCGTAGAGCCCAAATATCTTTGGCGCCCATCGAGGCATCTCCACCAACACTGCCCAACTTGAATGCCCCCAAAGAAATAATAATCTTAACACTGTGTCAACAAGTATTGTCTCTGATCATGGTTTCCAGGCTGTCTGCATTTGGTTGCTTGCTGGTGTCCTCTCCAGGAGATACACAGTGTTGTCTGGAGTCTATGTCTGCAATGCATGCTGATCTGGAATCCCCGGGCCTTAGGACCCTTGGTTTGCAAGAATACATGTCATTCAGACACTCTCCTTTTCTCCGCCAACAGCTATGTGTCAACATTCAAATTGTGGTTTCTAAGTGTGCTCCTCACCCCTGGGCCTTTTTCTTTGGCCATGGCTCCCTGCCCTCTGAAGCACTAAGCATCCAATTATCCCATAAGCCCTGTCTACACCCTTCTCCCATGGTCTCTGTGAGTTCTTCTCTTTTCGCTGTGGACTGTGATTTCTAGGCTTCAGGTCCATTTATGCCAAATTTACATTGATATGGTCAGCTTCTGGTTGTGCTGATGGCTGAAGAAAGCCTGGAGATCCCAGATACTTCTACCATCTCCCTGTCCTCCAAATGCACTGCGGACTCTTATGTTTGCATAAGAAAAAGGCATTCTTGCTCTTTGTGACATGTGGCAGAAAGGGATAGAGCATTGGGCTGTGTCATCCGGTCAGTCACAGAAAGACAACTCCCTTACGATTTCACTCATTCTTGGAAGTAAAGAAACATGTGAAAAAGCAAGAAAAGTTGACAGGCCATTAGACTCTAACCAGGCACACAAAATTTGGTGTTTTTTCCAGGCAGGCTAGCCAGAATCTGCTTTTCAGAAAGTGGATCAAATAGTACATTCAATGCAGGAAATATGGCCAAATGGGATGTAACACGAGTTTCCACTGTGTTTGAAGGTGAATTGTGATCGGTAATAGAGCAGCTTCATATCTCTTAAAATATCATTTTAAGCGTTTTCTGAAACACACACACACACACACACACACACACACACACACACACACTTAACAGAGTCCCGCAGAAGTTAGGGAGCAAGTGAGGAATAGCATTCATGGAAGCAAAATTCAGAGAAAATACCATAAAAAAACAAAAGCTTAGAGAATCAAAGTATCAACCCGTCCAGACAATATAAGTTAACTCCTTACCTATCAAGAAATCATGAATTAATTAAACAACCTTACCTAAAGACCCCTCCACACAAGTATGCCAGCAAATCCACTACCTTAGAGAAAAGGATAAATTCCAATACACATACACACTACCATGACAAGATCATGAGTCATACATATCTGACGTTCATGTAATGACTTTTGAAGCAGCTTTTGAGGCTTTTGAATCAGTCCTCAAACATCTCCCAACACACAGAAAGCCAGTTTCGAATCAATTCCCTGCTCCCCAGTTCGAGATTTTAACGGTAATGTCGGTTTTCTCATCTATTCTCAAAATGTAGGAAGAAGGAAGACTCTAATTTACAATGTCGAAAGACCAATTCACATAAGGACCTTAGAGGAACCCAATTGCAGACAATTTTAATCAGTAATATAATCAAACTAGAATTCATTTCTCTTTTCCTTCTTTCTTCACCTACATGTGAAACGACCTGTTTTGATTTCTATTCACTATTTTTCTTATATGCGGCAAGTCAGTCATTCATCCATCCGACGTTTTTTGACATATTGTTCCCTGCTTGTTTAATTGCATATACCACCAAGTGCTCATCCTCATATAATGCCACACCACCTCCATACCCATTAACGAGTTCCCTCTTTATGGCATGTCTTATCCTCTTTTAACCAAGCTTGGTCCACAAATTCCTGAGTCTCTCTTGGTGCCTCTCCCTGTCTGACTTTTTCTGCTTCCGTTTTCCCTTACTACCAGTCATGTCCAAGCTATTCCTCATGGGCCACATATGAGGGAACCCATAGGATATTTCCCTTGGTCTGCTTGCATTTTTATTTGGAAATCATCATCTTTATCATCATCTTCATAATCATCTTTATTCATGAGCTCTTAAAAGGTTATCTCGGCTCCTTCTACAGTGATGCTATAGTCGGCATGGCAGGCCATCGATGTTGGCCGTTCATTTTCATCTGAATAAAGAGAGTTGCTCAACATGGCCCTCCCCATGTCTATGGCATGTAGCATTAACTACTGATGACAAGGAGTCCGTAATGGGGCCCTTTCTTTAGGGGTAGCGATCATGCAGAATTTCACTCTCCATCAAGCCCTTGCAATGGAGTTTAAGTTAATGTCAGGTAGACAGAGCCTTCATTAATTAGGACTGGCGACTCAGGACACAAGCACATAAGGACAGGGACATCACAATGCATCGCTTCCCTGGAAATTTTCCTGGAATTGTGACTGTCGTTCCCTTCTTCCTTTCTTCACCTTCCAACGTGACAAAGCACCAAAGGCAGGCCTTCCACCTGAGAAACCATAGGGAACAGAAGCTAATAATGAACCCTCTCTCCCAAGGACATCCAACCTCCCAGAGACCTAATGGTAGCCAAAGGCCTCGCTGTTGATTGAGATCACTAGAAATTGCAGTGGAAATAGGAACACCTTGCTCTCTCTGAAGAAATGTTGGTCTAAATAATGGAATACAGAACATCGTTTTCTTTCTCTTTATAGAAAGTGGAAGTGGGAAAGAAACAGAAAATACCCCCTGATCTCATGATCAGGCTAACAGGGCTCATTCTTGTTCCTTCCCAAGTCTTTCTAATATTAAAGCCATAGGGATCATGTGTCTTGAGAATGGGGTTGCTGCTTCAGAGAAGTCAGCTTCTGTGATGTCACAAAGCTCTGAGGTCCTAGCAACCACTCCTCACCTAACCATGCCTCATCACTTCACATGGCTGGAGTAGTCCTGGGTCAGCCAGGTGTATCAAAATCACTCCAAACTGCTGGAGCCGCCTGGGGATTTCCCCAAGACAGTTTGTGGAGCAATTTGGGGTCACTTTCTCCCTGGCCGAATTTCTAGTCTTTGGCCGTGACTGTCACCACCACACCTCTGGACTCCGGAGAAGGTCAAGAATCCACAATTCCATCTTACCCAAGTAAGGTCAAGAAAGAGTCAGGAGTACAAGCAGCCTCACACGGAGAACTCCAGGCTATACACATATTCATGATCCTCACACCCTATCAGCATGCTTCTGACAAGGAAAAGCGCCCCCCGCCCTCTGAGGAAAGCTCAGAGTAAACACCCGCAACCATACCAAAGAACTGTCTGGAGTCTTCCACAGTGAGGGCACGAGTTCTTCTTGCATCTCCAGAAATCGTGCCATAAATGCCTCCCAATTTTCCCAGCTGACCAAACATTAAAGGCAGACCCTACACCCTGGAATCTTAGGCTCAGGACGGACTCATCTCTTTGGAGCTCACAGGAACAAGCACGGAGCACGTGGGAAGAGAACCATTGCCCTGGGAAGCTATCGGACAAGACTTTCGTGCCATTCTCAGGAATACAACGTGAATCTACAAAAGTCTCTGACTTCTCTGTATTCAAAAAGCGCCTTCTGTTATCTACACTGAAGATCATTTTTTAGGAAGAAGAGCTCAGGGAGAGCCCTAAGGCTGGCACTTGAGAGATTCTCAGCTGTGTTGGGCATGCCCTATGGTGTTGTGTTGTGGCTGTCCACTATCCTGTCGGCTCGTCCTCTGCAGAGGCACTCGTTGTCTTCCATTCAGAGGGTTTGGTGTCTGCGCCAAATAGTGTGAGGTTACCTTAGTGGGTCTGGTGTGCCTGTAAAATGTGACGTTCTACCCACTCCACAAAACTTAAGGCCTGCTGAATTCTGTGACCAGGTGAGAGGATGTGTGCAGGGCTTTCTTCTACTCCCCTGCAGGATTTTCTGTACTACTGGGACTAAGCAACATGGCCTGAAGAAGGCAGTCCCAACACTGTTCCAGGTTTGGGATTCCGTGATTGCAGGTTGGGCAGCTAATGTGCTCACCGTCCTGCCTGTGGCCACTTCTCAGTCTTGATCCTGGCGGTGGTAGAGTCCAAGTATCTTTTGCGCCCATCGAGGCATCTCCAACAACACTGTCCATCCCAAATGCAAACAAAGAATAATAATCTTACCACGGTGTCAACTGGTATTGTCTCTGATATTGGTTTCCAGGGTGTCTGCACCTGGTGGCTTGATGGTGTCCTCTCCAGGAGATACACAGTGTTCTCTGGAGTCTACTTCTGCATAGCATGCTGATCTGGAATCCCCCGAGTCTCAAGATCCTTCAGTTGCATTAACTTCTGTCATTCAGACACTCTCACTTTCTCCACCTACAGCTATGTGTTAACATTCAATTTGTGGGTTCTATGTGTTCTCCACTCCCCTGGGCCTTTGTTTTTGGCCATGGCTCCCTGCCCTCTGAAGAACCAATGATCCAATTCTCCCATAAGCCCTGTCTACACCTTTCTCCCATGGTGTCTGTGACTTCTTCTCTCTATAGCTGTGGAGTTTGATTTCTAGGCTTCAGGTCCATTTATGCCATGTTTACATTGATGTGGTCATCTTCTGTTTGTGCTGATGGCTAAGACAAGCCTGAGCTCGCAGACACCTCTACGGTCTCCCTGTCTTCCAGATGCACTGCGGACTTTATGGAGCCATAAGCAAGAAGGCATTCTTGTTCCTTGTGACATGTGGCAGAAAGGGAGAGAGCATTGGGCTGTGTCATATCTGTCAGTCAGAGAAAGACAACAACCATACAATTTCACACACTCATGGAAGTAAAGACACGTGGGAAAAAGCAAGAGAAAGGGACAGGGAATGAGACTCAAACCAGGCACACAAAATTTGGTGTTTGTTCCAGGCAGGCTAGTCAGAATCTGCCTTTCTAAAAGTGGATCAAATGGGATATTCAATGCAGGGTTTGTGGTCGATTGGGTTGTAACGTGAGTTTCAACTCTGAAGGTGAATTGATATCTGGAATTGAGCAGCTTCATATCACTTAAAATATTTTTTTAGCGTTTTCTGAAGCACACACACACACACACACACACACACACACACACACACACACTTAAACGAGTCCCACCGAATTTAGGGAGCAAGTGAGGAATAGCATTCATGGAAGCAAAATTCAGAGAAAATACCATAAAAAAAAACCCAAAAGCTTAGAGAATCAAAGTGTCAACCCGTCCAAACAGTATAAGTTAACTCCTTACCTATCAAGAAATCATGAATTAATTAAACAACCTTACCTAAAAGAAGCCTCCACAAAAGTATGCCAGCAAATCCAGTACCTTAGAGAAAAGGATAAATTCCAAAACACATACGCACTACCATGACAAGATCATGAGTCATACATATCTGACGTTCATGTAATGACTTTTGAAGCAGCTTTTGAGGCTTTTGAATCAGTCCTCAAACATCTCCCAACACACAGAAAGCCAGGTTCAAATCAATACCCTGTTCCCCAGTTCGAGACTTTTAATGGTAATGTCAGCTTTTCTCATCTATTCCCAAAATATAGGAAGAGGGAAGACTCTAATTGACAATGTCCAAAGACCCAATTCACATAAGGACCTTAGAGGAACCCAATTGCCTACAATTTTAATTAGTAAGACAATCAAACTAGAATTCATTTCTCTTCTCCTTTCTTCACCTACATGTGAAACGACCGGTTTTGATTTCTATTCAATATTTTTTCTTATATTCGGCAAGTCAGTCTTTCATCCATCTGATGTTTTTTGAAATAGTGTTCCCTGCTTCTTTAATTGCATATGCCATCAAGTGCTCATCCGCATATAATGACACACCATCTCCATACCCATTAAGTAGATCCCTGTTTATGGCATGTCTTAACCTCCTGTAACAAGCTTGGCCCCCAAAATCCTGAGTCTCTCTTGGTGCGTCTCCCTGTCTGACTTCTTCTCCTTCCGTTTTCCCTTACGACTACTCGCCATACACATGTTCATGGTCCTCACACCCTATAAGGATGCTTCTGACCAGGAAAAGCGCCCCCTGCCCTCTGAGGAAAGCTCAGAGTTAACACCCGCAACCATACCAAAGACATGTCTGGATTCTTCAACAGTGAGGACACGAGTTCTTCTTGCATCTCCAGAAATCATGCCATAAATGCCTCCCAATTCTCCCAGCTGACCAAACATTAAAGGCAGACCCTACGCCCTAGAAGCTTAGGCTCAGAACGGACTCATCTCTTTGGAGATCACAGGAGCAAGCACGGAGCATGTTGGAAGAGAACCAATCCCCATGGCAAGCCATCGGAAAAGGCTTTTGGGTCAGTCTCAGGAATACAACGTGAATCTACTAAAGGTCTCTGAATTCTCTATTCGAAACGTGCCTTCTGTAATCTACCCTGAAGATCATCTCTTTAGGAAGAAGAGCTCATACAGTGCATATGGGCAGGCACTTGAGAGAGTCTCAGCTGTGTTCAGCATGCCCTCTGGGGTTGTGTTGTGGCTGTTCCCTCTCCTGTCAGCTCGTCCTCTGCAGAGGCTCTCGTTGCCTTCCAATCAGACGGTTTGGTGTCTGGGCCAAATATTTTGAGGTTAACTTGGTGGGTCTGGTGTGCCTGTGAAACGTGACTTTCAACCCACTCCACAAAACTTAAGGCCTGCTGAATTCTGTGGCCAGGTGAGAGGATGTGGGCAGGGCTATCTTCTAGTTCCCTGCAGGATTTTCTGTTCTCCTGGGACTAAGCAATGTGGCCTGAAGAAGGCATTCCCAACACTGTTCCAGGTTTGCGAATCTGTGATTGCAGATTGGGCAGCGAATGTCCTCATCTTCCTGTCTGTGGCCACTTCTCAGTCTTGATTCTGGCGGTCATAGAGCCCAAGTATCTTTGGTGCCCTTCGAGACATCTCCACCAACACTGTCCATCACCAATGCACACAAAGAATAATGATCTTACCACGGTGTCAACTGGTATTGTCTCTGATATTAGTTTCCAGGGTGTCTGTACCTGGTGGCTTGATGGTGTCCTCTCCAGGAGATACACAGTGTTCTCTGGAGTCTACGTCTGCATAGCATGCTGATATGGAATCCCCGAGCCTCAAGATCCTTCACTTGAAAGAACTTGTGTCCTTCAGACCCTCTCCCTTTCTCTGCCAACATCTATATGTCAACATTCAAATTGTGGGTTCTACGTGTGCTCCACTCACTTGGGCCTTAGATTTTGGCCATGGCTCTCTGTTTTCTGAAGCACCAAAATGTCCAATTCTCCCATAAGCCCTGTCTACACACTTCTCCCATGGTCTCTGGGACTTCTTTTCTCTTTCACTGTGGAGTGTGATTTCTAGGCTTCAGGTCCATTCATGCCATGTTTATATTGATGTTGTCATCTTTTGTTTGTGCTGATGGCTAAGACAAGTCTGAGATCACAGACACCTCTACAGTCTCCCTGTCTTCCAGATGCACTGTGGACTCTTATGGAGCCATAAGCAAGAAGGCATTCTTGCTCCTTGTGACATGTGGCAGAAAGGGAGAGAGCATTGGACTGTGCCATATCTGTCAGTCACAGAAAGACAACTACCGTACAATTTCCCTCACTCATGGAAGTAAATAATCATGGGAAAAAGCAAGAAAAAGGGACAGGCAATGAGATTCAAACCAGGCACACAAAATTTGGTGTTTGTTCCAGGCAGGCTAGTCAGAATCTGCCTTTCTAAAAGTGGATCAAATGGGATATTCAATGCAGGAAATGTGGCCGAATGGGGTGTAACGTGAGTTTCCACTGTGTTGGAAGGTGAATTGTGATCTGGAATAGAGCAGCTTCATATCTCTTAAAATATCATTTTTAGCATTTTGTGAAACACACACACACACAAACACACACACACACACACAAACACACACAGACACTTAAAAGAGTCCCACAGAAGTTAGGGAGCAAGTGAGGAATGGTACTCATGGAAGCAAAATTCAGAGAAAATACCATAAAAAAACAAAAGCTTAGAGAATCAATGTATCAACCCGTCCAAACAGTATAAGTTAACTCCTTACCTATCAAGAATTCATGAATTAAATAAACAACCTTACCGAAAAGACCCCTCCACACAAGTATGCCAGGAAATCCACTACCTTAGAGAAAAGGATAAATTCCATAACACATTAGCACTACCATGACAAGATCATGAGTCATACATATCTGACGTTCAAGTAATGACTTTTGAAGCAGATTTTGAGGCTTTTGAAGCAGTCCTCAAACATCTCCCAACACACAGAAAGCCAGGTTCAAATCAATTTCCTGCTCCCCATTTCGAGATTTTAATGGTAATGTCGGTTTTTCTCATCTATTCCCAAAATGTAGGAAGAGGGAAGAATTTAATTTACAATGTCCAAGACACAATTCACATAAGGACCTTATAGGAAACCAATTGCCTACAAATTTAATCAGTAAGACAATCAAACTAGAATTCATTTCTCTTCTTTTTCTTTCTTCACCTACATGTGAAACGGCCTGATTTGATTTCTATTCACTATTTTTTCTTATATTTGGCAAGTCAGTCTTTCATCCATCCGACGTTTTTTGACATAGTGTTCCCTGATTCTTTAATTGCACATACCACCAAGTGCTCATCCTCGTATAATGCCACACCACCTCCATACCCATTAACCAGTTCCCTCTTTATGGCATGTCTTATCCTCCTGTAACCCTTAGCTTGGTCCCCAAAGTCCTGAGTGTCTCCTGGTGTATCTCCATGTTTGACTTCTTCTCCTTCTGATTTCTCTTACTACTACTCATGTCCATGGTATTTCTCATGGGCCACATATAAGGGATCCCATAGGATAGTTCCCTTGGTCTGCTTGCACTATCATTTGGAAATCATCATCTTTATCATCATCTTCATAATAATCTTTATTCACGAGCCCTTAAAACGGTATCTCGGCTCTTTCCACAGTGATGCTAGAGTCGGCATGGCAGGCCATTGACGTTGGCCGCTCATTTTCATCTGAATAAAGAGCGTTGCTCAACATGGCTCTCCCCATGTCTATGGCATGTAGCATTAACTAATGATGACAAAGAGTGCTGACCGGGGCCCTTTCTTTAGGGGTAGAGATCATGCAGAATTTCAATCTCCATTAAGCCCTTGCAACAGAGTTTCAGGTAATGTCAGGTAGACAGAGCCTTCATCCCTTAGGACTGGTGATTCAGGACATGAGCAGATAAGGACATGGGCCTCACAATGCATCGCTGCCCTGGCAATTTTCCTGGAATTGTTACTGTCCTTCCCTTCATCCTTTCCTCAACTTCCAAGCTGACGAAGCACCAAAGGCAGACCTTCCACCCAAGGATCCATAGGGAACAGAAGCTAAGAATGAACCCTGTCACCCAAGGATATCCAACCTCCCAGAGACCTAATGGGAGCCAAGAGTCCTCGCGGTTGATTGAGATTGTAGGGGCCTGATTAGGCAGAGGAACTGTAAACCCCGGATATAGGGGCGGGCCAGGCCAGATAGCTGTATCCAATCAGTGGGGTATGTTTATATTAACTGTGGTGAGCTGAATCTCATTGGCCACCTGTGTGTGGGCCGGGCTCAACCACCTCTATAAAGGTCAGTCTGTGAGGCTGGGTGGGGGGAGAAGTAGGAGGTGTTAGAATAGCTGTTGGAGAAGTAGGAGGTGTTAGAATAGCCATTGGAGAAGTAGGAGGTGTTAGAATAGCCGTTGGAGAAGTGGGAGGAGTTAGAATGGCAGTTATAATAGCAGTTAGAATAGCCATTAGAGTAGCTGTTAAAGTAGCCTTTGGGAGCCGTTAGAGTAGCCGTTAGGGTAGCCTTTGGGAGCCATTAGGGTAGTCATAGGAGTGATAGCATCGGGATCATTGGGAGCAGTGCCGCCCCAAGCCGCGGACCCGCGGCCGGCGACCTCGCCGTCCCCAGCTGCAGCCCCGCCGCCAGGGGCCTCGCCGCCCTGAGCCACAGCCCCACCGTGTCCAGCCTCGCCATCAGGGGCCTCGCTGCCCCAAGCCACAGCCCCGCCACCAGGGGCCTCGCCGCCCTGAGCCACAGCCCCACCGCGACCAGCCTCGCCGCCTCCAGCAGCCTCGCTGCCCCCAGTTGCGGCCCCACTGCCAGCGGCCTCACTGCTCTGAGCCATGACCTTGCTGGAGTGGCCTGGTCCAGAGCGGCCTCGCCAGAGTGGCGTCATTCCGGGGAGTGGCCTCGTTGACATGCGGCCCCATCCTTGAGCGGCCTCGTCTAGAGCGGCCTCTTCATCGTCGGAAGCGGCCTCGTCCAGTGTGTGGCCTCGTCCGGGGAGTGGCCTTGCTGGAGTGGCATCATGGGGAGCAGAGTCTATGTCTTCGGGGTTGTTGTCCTTGTCATCCTCGCCTCTTTGTCATCGGGAGTGGCATCCTTGTCGTTGTCGCCTCTGCATAAGAGATAGCCCCGACCGGTCGGTTTGATTCTCGAGCGGCATCGCCCTGTGCACCGCCCAGAGCAGCAATGGTAGCGGCACCACCATGAGCAGAACCACCCAGAGCAGCAGCGGCAGCGGCAACACTTCAAGTGGCATCGCCCTGTGCAGTGGGGCACGTGGCAGAGGCGCCACCATGAGCAGCACGACCCAGAGCAGCAGTGGCAGCGGCACCACCTCGAGCGGCATCGCCCCATGCACTGCCGAGAGCAGCAGTGGCAGCGGTGCCACCATGAGCGGCACCACCCTGTGCACCAGAGCAACAGCGGCAGCGGCGCCATGCGAGTGGCACCGCCCAGAGGTACAGCAGGCAGTGGCCCCACCACAAGCAGCACCACCCAGAGCAGCAGCGGCAGCGGCGCTGCCACGAGCGACGCTACCCTGAGCCAGAGTATCAGCAGCAGCGCTGCCACAAGCAGCCACACCGCCTCGGTCAGTGCCACCATCAGGAGCAGACTCTCAGGAGCCAACGGTGCAGCCATGCTGGGAGTGGGTCTGTGGTACTGTGAGGGTGAGGCAGGGAGCCTCCAGGAGGGACCCCAGTGACTGGGAGGCGGTGGTTCCCAGCAAGACTCAGGCACCTATTGGTCAGTTTGGTTTCTGATGCAGTTTGGTTTCTGATGCAGTTTGGTTTCTGATGCATGGCGTGAAATAAAACTTTGCTTGATTTTCGCTTTGTGTCAGTCTCGTTCCTTTGATCACGGACCCTAACAGAGATCTCTAGAAATTGCAGTGGAAATAGGAACACCTTGCTCTCTCTGGAGAAATGTTGGTCTAAAGAATGGTATAGAGAACATCGTTTTCTTTTATCTTTGTATAGAAAGTGGAAGTGGGAAAGAAACAGAAAAGACCTCCTGAGCTCATGATCAGGCTAACAGGGCTCTTTCTTGTTCCTTCCCAAGTCTTTCTAATTAAAGCCATAGGACTTATATGTCATGAGAATGGGGTTGCTGCTTCAGTGAAGTCAGCTTCTGTGACGTCACAAAGCTCTGAGGTCCTAGCAACCACTCCTCTCCATAACACGCCGCATCACTTCACCTCGCTGGAGTAGTCCTGGGTCAGCCAGGAGTATCAAAATCACTCCAAACCACTGGAGCCGCCTGCGGAATTCCTGAAGACAGTTTGAGGAGCGATTTGGGGTCACTTTCTCCATGGACGAATTTCTAGTCTTTGGCCGTGACTGTCACCAACACACCTGTGGACTCTGGAGAAAGGCAAGAATCCACAACTCCATCTTACCCATGTAAGGTCAAGAAAGAGTCAGGAGTACAAGAGCCTCACACGGGGAACTCCAGGCAATAAACATATTCATGATCCTCACACCCTATCAGGATGCTTCTGACCAGGAAAAGCGCCCCCGGCCGTCTGATTAAAGCTCAGAGTTAACACCCGCAACCATACCAAAGACCTGTCTGGAGTCTTCAACAGTGAGGACACGAGTTCTTCTTGCATCTCCAGAAATCGTGCCATAAATGCCTCCCAATTTTCCCAGCTAACCAAATATTAAAGGCAGACCCTACACCCTAGAAGCTTAGGCCCCGGACGGACTCATCTCTTTGGAGCTCACAGGAGCAAGCACAGAGCATGTTGGAAGAAAAACAATCCCCATGGGAAACCATCAGAAAAGGCTTTCAGGCCAGTCTCAGGAATACAACGTGAATCTAGAAAAGGTCTCTGTCTTCTCTGTATTTGAAACGCGCCTTCTGTAATATACCCTGAAGATCATGTCTATAGGAAGAAGAGCTCATAGATTGCATATCAGCAGGCACTTGAGAGAGTCTCAGGTATGTGTGACATGCCGTCTGGGATTCCGTTGTGGCTGTCCACTCTCTTGTCAGCTCGTCAGCTCTGCAGAGGCTCTCGTTGCCTTCCACACAGAGTGTTTGGTGTCTGGGCCAAATATGGTGTGCCTGTGAAATGTGATTTTCTACCACTCCACAAAATTTAAGGCCTGCTGAATTCTGTGGCCAGGTGAGAGGATGAGGGCAGAGGTTTCTTCTAGTCCCCTGCAGGGTTTTCTGTTCTCCTGGACTAAGCAACGTGGCCTGAAGAAGGAAGTCCCAACAGTGTTCCAGGTTTGGGAATCCGTAATTGCAGTTGGGAAGCGAATGTCCTCACCGTCCTGTCTGTGGCCACTTCTCAGTCTTGATCCTGGCGATCGTAGAGCACAAGTATCTTTGGGCCCATCGAGGCATCTCCACCAACACTGTCCATCACTAATGCACACAAAGAAATAATAATCTAACCACGGTGTCAACAGGTATTGTCTCTGATCATGGTTTCCAGGCTGTCTATACCTGGATGCTCCAGGAGATACACTGTGTTCTCTGGAGTCTATGTCCGCAAATCATGCTGATCTGGAATCCCCGGGCCTCAAGTCCTTGGGTTGCAAGAACTCGTGTCGTTCAGACACTCTCCATTTCTCTGCCAACAGCTATGGTTCAACATTCAAATTGTGGGTTCTAAGTATGCTTCACTCGCCTGGGCCTTTGTGTTTGCCATGTCTCCCTGCCCTCTGATGCACCAACTGTCCAGTTCTCCCATAAGCTCGTTCTACACACTTCTCCTATGGTCTCTGTGACTTCTTCTCTCTTTAGCTCTGGAATGTGATTTCTAGGCTTCAGGTCCATTTATGTCAAGTTTTCCATTGATGTGGTCATCTGGTTGTGCTGATGGCTGAAGACAAGCCTGAGCTCCCAGTCAATTCTATCGTCTCACTGTCTTCCAGATGCACTGTGTTCCCTTATGGAGCAATAAGTAAGAAGGCGTGCTTGTTCCTTGTGACATGTGGCAGAAAGGGAGAGAGCATTGGGCTGTGTCATATATGTCAGTCACAGAAAGACAAAGACCATACGATTTCACTCACTCATGGAAGTAAAGAAACATGTGAAAAAGCAAGAAAAAGGGACAGGAAGATAGACTCTAACCAGGTACACAAAATTTGGGTTTTTTTCAGGCAGGCTAGTCAGAAACTGCCGTTCTAAAATTGGATCAAATGGTACATTCAATGCAGGAAATGTGGCCGAACGGGATGTAACATGAGTTTCCACTGTGTTTGACGGTGAATTGTGATCTGGAAAAGAACAGGTTCATATCTCCTAGAATATCATTTTTAGCATTTTGTGAAACACACACACACACACAGAGACACACACTTAAAAGAGTCCCACAGAAGTTAGGGAGCAAGTGAGGAATAGCACTCATTGAAGCAAAATTCAATGAAAATAACATAAAAAAAAAAAAAAAGCTTAGAGAATCAAATTAACAAACCGTCCAAACTGGATAAGTAAACTGCTTACCTATCAAGAATTAGTAAATTAATTAATTAGTTAATTAATTAATTAATTAAACAAGCTTTCCTAAAAGACCCTTCCACAAAAGTATGCCAGCAAATCCAATACCAGAGAGAAAAGGATAAATTCCAAGACACATACGCACTACCATGAAAAGTTCATGAGACATCCATACCTGACTCATTACTCAGGTAATGACTTTTGTAGCAGCTTTTGAGGATTTTGAAGCAGTTTTCAAACATCTCCCACCACACAGAAAGCCAGGTTCAAATCCATTCCCTGGTCCACAATTCGAGACGTTTAATGGTAATGTCGGAATTTCTCATCTATTCCCAAAATGTAGAAAGAGGGATGACTCTAATTTATAATGTCCAAAGACCCAATTCACATAAGGACCTTATAGGAAACCAGTTGCATACAATTTTATTCAGTAAGATAATAAAACTAGAATTAATTTCTCTTCTCTTTCTTTCTTCATCTCCACGTGAAACGACCTGTTTTGCTTTCTATTCACTATATTTAATTATATTCGGCAAGCCAGCCTTTCATCCATCTGACGTTTTTTGACATAGTGTTCCCTGTTTCGTTAATTGCATATACCACCAAGTGCTCATCCTCATATAATGCCACACCACCACCCTACCCATTATCCAGTTCCCTCTTTATGGCATGTCTTACACTCCTGTAACCCTCCGATTCATCACCAAAGTCCAGAGTCTCTCCTGGTGCATCTCCCTGTCTGACTTCTTCTCCTTCCGTTTTCCCTTACTACTACTCATGTCCATGATATTCCTCATGGGCCACATATGAGTGAAGCCATAGGATAATTCCCTTGGTCTGCTTGCATTTTAATTAGGAAATCATCTTCTTTTTCATCATCTTCATGATCATCTTAATCATCCACTAGCCCTTAAAAGGGTATCTAAGCTCCTTCCACAGTGATGCTAGAGTGGCATGGCAGGCTATCAATTTTGGCTGTTCATTTTCATCTGAAAAAAGAGCGTTGTTCAACATGGCTCTCCCTATGACTATGGCATGTAGCATTAACTAATGGTGACAAGGAGTGCTGACCAAGTCTATTTCTTAGGGCTAGTGATCATGCAGAGTTTCACTCTCCATGAAGCCTTTGCAACTGTGTTTAAGGTAATGTCAGGTAGACAGAGCCTTCAACCATTAAGACTGGTGTTTCAGGACACTAGCAGATAAGGGCACAGAAAACACAACGCATTCCTGCACTGGCAATATTCCTGGAATTGTGACTTTCCTTCCCTCCTTCCGTAACTCAGCTTCCAAGCTGACCAAGCAACAAAGGCATACCTTACACCTGAGAAACCTGTTCCATACGGAACAGAAGTTAAGAATGCACCCTCTCACCCAAGGATATCAAACCTCCCAGAGACCTAATGGTAGCCAAGTGGCCTCGCTGTTGATTGAGATGTGTAGAAATTGCAGTGAAATTAGGTCCACCTTGCTCTCTCTGGTGAAATGTTGGTCGAAAGAATGGTATACAGAACATCGTATTCTGTTCTCTTTGTATACAATGTGGAAGTGGAAAAGAAACAGAAAAGACCTCCTGAGCTCATGATCAGGGTAACAGGGCTCTTTCTTGTTCCTTCCCAGGTCTTTCTACTTAAAGCCATAGGACTCATATGTCATGAGAATGGGATTGCTGCTTCAGTGAAGTCTGCTTCTGTGACATCACAAAGCTCTGAGGTCCTAGCCATAACTCTTCACCCAAACACACCTCATCACTTCACCTCGCTGGAGTAGTTCTGGGTCAGCCAGGAGTATCAAAATCACTCCAAACCACAAGAGCCGCCTGGATAATTCCCTAAGACAGTTTGTGAAGCGATTTGGGGTCACATTCTCCATGGCCGAATTTGTAGTTTTTGGCTGGGACTGTCACCACCACCATCTGGACTCCTGAGAATGGCAAGAATCCACAATTCCATCTTACACACATAAGGTCAAGAAAGAGTGAGGAGTACAAGCAGCCTCACAAGGGGAACACCTCACCATACACATTTTCATGGTCCTCACACCCTATCAGGATGCTTCTGACCAGGAAAAGCGCCCCCCCTCTCTCCGATTAAACCTCAGAGTTAACACCCGCAACCATACCAAAGTCCTGTCTGGAGTCTTCAACAGTGAGGACACGAGTTCTTTTTGCATCTCCAGAAATCATGCCATAAATGCCGCCCAAATTTCCCTGGTAATCAATCATTAAAGGCAGACCCTACACCGTAGAAGCTTAGGCTCAGGACGGACTCAACTATTTGGATCTCACAGGAGCAAGCACAGACCATGTTGGAAGAGAACCAATCCCCATGGGAAACCATCATAAAAGGCTTTTGGGCCAGTCACAGGATTTCAACGTGAATCTACAAAGGGTCTCTGTCCTCTCTGTATTCGAAACGCAGCTTCTGTTATCTACCCTGAAGATAATTTCTTTAGGAAGAAGAGCTCATGGAGTGCCCAAGGGCTGGCATTTGAGAGAGTCTCGTGTGTGTGTGTCATGTCCTCTGGGGTTGTGTTGTGGCTCTCCACTCTCCTGTGGGCTTTTCCTCTGCAGAAGCTCTCCTTGCCTTCCATTCAGAGTGTGTGGTGTCTGGGCCAAATATGGTGAGTTTAAGCTTCGTGGGTCTGCTGTGCTTGTGAAACTTGACTTTCAACCCACTCCACAAACCTTAATGCATGCTGAATTCTGTGGCCAGGTGAGAGGATGTGGGCAGGAATTTCTTCTAGTCCCCGGCAGGATTTTCTGTTGTCCTGGGACTAAGCAACGTGGCCAGAAGAAGGCATTCCCAACAGTGTTCCAGGTTTGGGAATCCGTGATTGCAGGTTGGTCAGCTAATGTCCTCACCGTCCTGCTATTGGCCACTTCTCAGTCTTGATGCTGGCGGTGGTAGAGCCCAAATATCTTTGGCGCCCATCGAGGCATCTGCACCAACCTGCCCATCATGAATGCACACAAAGAAATAATAATCTTTCCACGTTGTCAACAGGTATTGTCTCAGATCATAGTTTCCAGGCTCTCTGCACTTGTTTGCTTGCTGGTGTCCTCTCCAGGAGATATACAGTGTTCTCTTGATTCTATGTCTGCAAAGCATGCTGATCTGGAATCCCCGAGCCTAAAGACCCTTGGGTTGCAAGAACTCAACCCAGGTTCATTCAGACAGTCTCCTTTTCTCCGACAATAGCTATGGGTCAAAATTCAAATTGTGGGTTCTAAGTGTGATCCACTCCACTGGTCCTTTGTCTTTGGCAATGGTTCGCTGCCCTCTAAAGCACCAACGGTCCTAATCTCCCATAAGTCCTATCTACACCCTTCTACCGTGGTCTCTGTGACCTCTTCTCTCTTTCACTGTGGTATATGATTTCTAGGCTTCAGATCCATTTATGCAATGATTACATTGATGTGGTCATCTCATGGTTGTGCTGATGGATGTACAGAAGCCTGAGCTCACAGACACTTGTACAGTATCCCTGTCTACCAGATGCACTGCGGACCTTTATGGAGCTATAAGCAAGAAGGCATTCTTGATCCTTGTGACATGTGGCAGAAACAGAGAGAACATTGGGCTGAGTCATATCTGCCATTAACAGAAAGAGAATTACCATACGATTTCACTTACTCATGGAAGTAAAGATACATGTGAAAAAGCAAGAAAGAGAGACAGGCAATGACACTTTAACCAGGCACACAATATTTGGTTTATTCCAGGCAGGCTAGTCAGAAACTGGCTTTCTAAAAGTGGATCAAATGGGACATTCAATGCAGGAATTATGGCCGAATGGGGTGTAACGTGATTTTCCACAGTGTTTGAAGGTGAATTGTGATCTGGAATAGAGGAGCTTCATATCTCTTAAAATATCATTTTTAGCGTTTCCTGAAACACACACACACACACAGACACACACACACACAGACACACACACACACACACACACACACACACATACACACACACTCTCTTAAAAGAGTCCACAGAAGTTAGGGAGCAAGTGAGGAATAGCACTGATGGAAGCAAAATTCAGAGAATATACAATAAAAAAAAAGTTTAGAGAATCAAAGTAACAACCCTTCCAAACTGGGTAAGATAAATCCTTACCTCTCAAGAATTAATAAATAAATAAATTAATTAATTAACAACGTTACCTAAAAAAACCCTCCACACAAGTATGCCAGCAAATCCAGTACCAAAGAGAAAAGGATAAATTCCAAGTCACCTACGCACTACCATGACAAATCAGGAGTCATACATATCTGACGTCTCAGGTAATGACTTTTGAAACAGCTTTGGAGGCTTTTGAAGCAGTCCTCTAACATCTCCCAACACACAAAAAGACAGGTTCAAGTCAAATCCCTGGTCCACAATTCGAGACCTTTAATGGTAATGTCGGCTTTTCTCATCCATTCCCAAAATGTAGGAAGAGGGAAGTCCAAAGAACAAATTCACATAAGGACCTTATAGGAAACCAATAGCATACAATTTTAATCAGTATGATAATAAAACTAGAGTTCATTTCTCTTCTCTTTTTTTCTTCATCTCCATGTGAATCAGCCTGTTTTGCTTTCTATTCAATATTTTTTTCTTATACTCGGCAAGCCAGCCTTTCATTCATCCGACGTTTTTTGACATAGTGTTCCCTGATTCTTTAATTGCATATACCACCAAGTGCTCATCCTCATATAATGCCACACCACCTCCATATTCATGAACCAGTTCCTTCTTTGTGGCATGTCTTATCCTCCTGTAACCCTCAGCTTGGTCCCCAGAGACTGAGTCTCTCCTGGTGCGTCTCCCTGTCTGACTTCCTCTCCTTTCGTTTTCCCTTACTACTACTCATGTCCATGGTATTTCTCATGGGCCACATATGAGCGAAGCCATAGGATATTTCCCTTGGTCTGCTTGCATTTTCATTTGGAAATCATCTTTAACATCATCTTCATAATCACCTTTATCCACAAGCCCTAAAAAGTGTGCCTTGGTTCCTTCCACAGTTATGATAGAGTGGGCATAGCAGGCCATCGATATTGGCTGTTCATTTTCATCAGAATAAAGAGAGTTGCTCAACATGGCTCTCCCCAAGACTATGGCATGTAGCACTAACAAATGATAACAAGGAGTGCTGACCATGGCTCTTTCAATAGGGGTAGAGATCATGCAGCATTTCACTCTCCATGAAGCCTTTGCAATGTTGTTTAAGATAATGTCAGGTAGACAGAGCCTTTATCCCTTGGGACTGGTTTTTCAGGACATTAGCAGATAAGGACACGGACAGCACAACCCATCCCTGCCGTGGCAATATTCCTGGAATTGTGGCTTCCCTTCCCTTCTTCCTTCCCTCAACTTCCAAGCTGACCAAGCACCAAAGGCAGACCTTACACCCCAGAAAACATAGGGAACAGAAGCTTAGAATGGACTCTCTCACCCAAGGTTATCAAACCTCCCAGATACGTAATAGTAGCCAAGAGGCCTCGCTGTTGATTGAGATCTCTAGAAATTGCAGTGGAAATAGGAACACCTTGCTCTCTCAGGAGAAATGTTGGTCTAAAGAATGGTATACGGAACATCGTTTACTTTTCTCTTTGCATAGAAAGTGGAAGTGGGAATGAAACAGAAAACACCACCTGAGTTCATGATCGGGCTAGCAGGGCTCTTTCTTCTTCTTTCCCAGGTCTTTCTACTTAAAGACTTAGGACTCATATGTCAGGAGAATGGGATTGCTGCTTCAATGAATTCAGCTTCTCTGACGTCACAAAGCTCTGAGGTCCTAGCAACCACTTCTCACCAAACCACGCCTCATCACTCACCTGGTTGCAGTAGTTCTGGGTTTGCCAGCAGTATCAAAATTGCTCCAAACCACAAGAGCCGCCTGAGTATTTTCCCAAGACAGTTTGTGAAGGGATTTGGGGTCACCTTCTCCATGGCCTAATTTGTAGTCTTTCGCCTTTAGTCACCACCACCCCTCTGGACTTCGAGAAAGGCAAGAATCCACAATTCCATCTCACCAACGTAAGGTCACGAAAGAGTCAGGAGTGCAAGCAGCCTCACACCGGGAACTCCACACCATACTCATGTTCATGGTCCTCTCAGCCTATCAGGATGCTTCTGACCAGGAAAAGCGACCCTCGGCTTTCGAGGAAATCTCAGAGTTAACACCCGCAACCATACCAAAGACATGTCTGGATTCTTCAACAGTGAGGACACGAGTTCTTCTTGCATATCCAGAAGTCGTAGCATAAATGCCTCCCAATTTTCCCAGCTGACCAAATATTAATTGCAGACCCTACACCCTAGAAGCTTAGGCCCAGTACAGACTCATCTGTTTGGAGCTCACAGGAGCAACCTAGGGACATGTTGGAAGAGAAAAATCCCCATGTGAAGCCATCTGAAAATGCTTTTGGACCAGTTTCTGGAATACAACGTGAAGCAACAAAAGGTCTCTGTCTTCTGTGTATTCGAAACGTGCTATCTGTTATCTACCCTGAAGATAAATTCTTCAGGAAGAGGAGCTCATGGATTGCTCAAGGGCTGGAACTTGAGAGAGTCTCAGGTGTGTGTGACATGTCCTCTGGAGCGGTCCACTCTCCTGTGGGCTTGTCCTCTGCAGAAGCTCTCCTTGCCTTCCATTCAGAGTGTGTGGTGTCTGGGCCAAATATGGTGAGGCTAAGCATCATGGGTCTGGTGTGCCTGTGAAATGTGACTTTCTACCCACTCCACAAATCTTAAGGCCTGCTGAATTCTGTGGCCAGATAAGCCGATGTGGGCAGGGCTTTCTTCTAGTCCACTGCACGATTTTCTGTTGCATAGGACTAAGCAACATGGCCTGAAGAAGGCAGTCCCAACAGTGTTCCGGTTTTGGAATCCGTGATTGCAGGTTGGGCAGCTAATGTCCTCTCCGTCCTGCCTGTGTCCACTTCTCAGTCTGAATGCTGGCGTTCATAGAGCCCAAGTACATTTGCCGCCAATCTAGGCATCTCCACCAACACAATGTGTGCATCACAAATGCACACAAAGTAATAATAATCTTACCATGGTGTCAACAGGTATTGCCTCTGAACATGGTTTCCAGGATGTCTGCACCTGGTTGCTTGATGGTGTCCTCTCCAGGATATAAACAGTGTCTGCACCCCGTTGCTTGCTGGTGCCCTCTACAGGAGATATAGAGTGTTCTCTGGAGTCTATGTCTGCAAGCATGCTGATCTGGAATCCCCAGGACACTTACCCCTGGGTTGTAATAACTCGTTTCATTCAGACATTCTCCTTTTCTCAGCCAACAGCTATGGTTCAACATTCAAATTGTGGGTTCTAAGTGTGCTCCTCTCCCCTGGGCCTTTGTCTTTGGCCATGGCTCCCTGCTCTCTGAAGCACCAACCCTCCAATTCTCCCATAAGCCCTGTCTACACCCTTCTCCAATGTTCTCTGTGACTTCTATCTGTTTCATTTCTGGGCTTCAGGTCCATTTATGCCATGTTTACATTGATGTGGTCATTTGCTGGCTGTGCTGATGTCTGGAGACAAGCCTGGAGGTCCCAGACACTTCTACCATCTCCCTGTCCTCAACATGCTTTGCATATTCTTATGGATCCATATGCAAGAAGGCATTCTTGCTCTTTGTAACATAAGGCAGAAATGGAGAGAGCATTGGGCTGTGTCATATCTGTCAGTCAAAGAAAGACAAATACCATACGATTTTACTCAATCATGGAAGTAAAGAAACATGAAAAACCAAGACATGGGACAGGCAATTAGACTCTAACCAGGCAAACAAAATTTGGTGTTTGTTCCAGGCAGGCTAGTCAGAATCTGAGTTTCTAAAATTGGATCAAATGGGACAGTCAATGCAGGAAATTTTGCCGAACGGGATGTAAAGTGAGTTTCCACGGTGTTTGAAGGTGAATTGTGATCTGGAACAGAGCAGCTTCATATCTCTTAAAAGATAATTTTTACTGTTTTGTGAAACACACACACACAAATGACACACACACACAATCTTAAAAGAGTCCCACAGAATTTAGGGAGGAAGTGAGGAATAGCACACATGGAAGCAAAATTCAGATAAAATACCAAAAAAACAAAAGCCTAGAGATTCAAAGTAACAAAGCATACAAACTGCATGTTAACTACTTACCAATCAAGAATTAATTAATTAAGTAAGTAAGTAATGAAACAACCTTACCTAAAAGACCCCTACACATAAGTCTGCTGGCAAATCCAATACCGGAGAGAAAAGGATAAATTCCAAGACACATACACAATACCATGACAAGATCATGTGTCATATAAATCTGACGTCTCAGGTAATGATTTTGACGCAGATTTTGTGGCTTTTGAAGCAATCCTCAAATATCTCCCAACACACAGAAAGCCAGGTTCAAATCAATTCTAGACATTTAATGGTAAGGTCGGCTTTTCTCATCTATTCCCAAAATGTAGGAAGAGGGAAGACTCTAATTTACCATGTCCAAAGACCCAATTCACATGAGGACCTTATAGGAAACGAATTGCATACCATTTGTTCAGTAAGATAATAAAGCTAGAATTCATTTCTATTCTCTTTCTTTCTTCATGTCAATGTGAAGCAGCCTGTTTTGCTTTCTATTCACTATTTTTTTCTTATATTCGCCAACCAGCCTTTCATCCATCCTACGTTTTTTGATATAGTGTTCCCTGATTCTTTAATTGCATATACCCCAAGTGCTCAACCTCATATAATGCCACACCGCCTCCATATCCATTAACCAGTTCTCTCCTTATGGCAGGTCTTATCCTCCTGTAACCCTCAGCTTGGTCCCCAAAATCCTGATCTATCCTGGTGCGTCTCCCTGTCTGACATCTTCTACTCCCGTTTTCCCTTACTACTACTCATGTCCATGGTATTCCTCATGGGCCACATAGGAATGAAGCCATAGGATATTTCCCTTGGATTTCCCTTGGTCGGCTTGCATTTTCATTTGGAAATCATATTCTTTATCATCACCTTCATAATCATCTTTACCCACTAGCCCCTTTAAAAGTGTATCTCGGCTCCTTCCACAGTGATGCTAGATTGGCATTGGAAAGCCCTCAATGTTGGCTGTTCATTTTCATCTGAATAAAGAGAGTTACTCAACTTGGCTCTCCCCATGACTATGATATGTAGCATTAACTAATGACGACAAGGAGTGCTGACTGGGGTCATTTCTTTAGAGGTAGCGATCATGCAGAATTCCACTCTCCATGAAGTCTTTGCAACGGTGTTTAAGTTAATCTCAGGTAGACAGAGCCTTCATCCCTTAAGACTGGTGTTTCAGGACACTAGCAGGTAAGGACATGGACCACACAACGTATCCCTGCCCTGGAAATTTTCCTGGAATTGTGACGTTCCTTCCCATCTTCTTTCACTCACCTTCCAAGCTGAAAAAGCACCAAAGGCATACCTTACACCTGAGAAATCATAGGGAACAGAAGCCAAGATTGGACCCTCTGACCCGAGGATATCAAACCTCTCATAGACCTAATGGTAGTCAAGAGTCCTCATTGTTGATTGAGATCTCTGGAAATTGCAGTGGAAATAGGAACACCTTGCTCTCTCTGAAGAAATGTTCGTCTAAAGAATGGTATACAGAACATCGTTTTCTTTTCTCTTTGTATAGAAAGTGGAAGTTGGAAAGAAACAGAAAAGACCACCTGAATTCATGATCCGGCTAACAGGGCTCTTTCTTTTTTGTTCCCAGGGTTCTCTACTTAAAGCCATAGGACTCATATGTTAGGAGAATGGGATTGCTGCTTCAATGAAGTCAGCATCTGTGACATCACAAAGCTCTGAGGTCCTAGCAACCACTCCTCACCAAACCATGTCTCATCACTTCACCTGGCTGGTGTAGTTCTGGTTCAGCCAGGAATATCCAAATCACTCCAAAATGCTGGAGCCGCCTGGGTATTTCACCAAGACACTTTGTGGTGCGATTTGGGTTCACCTTCTGCATGGCCAAATTTGTAGTCTTTGGCCTGACTGTCAACACCACCCCTGTGGACTCCTGAGAAGGGCAAAAATCCACAATTCCTCACAAGGGGAACTCCACGCCATACACATGTTCATGGTCCTCACAACCTATCAGGATGCTTCGAAACAGGAAAAGCGCCCCCCGCCAAACCAGCTCAGAGTTAACACCTGCAACCATACTAAAGACATGTAGGAGTCTTCATCAGTGAGGACAGGAGTTCTTCTTTCATCTCAAGAATTCGTGCCATAAATGCCTCCCCATTTTCCCAGCTGACCAAACATTATATGCAGACCATACATCCAGAAGCTTAGGCCAAGGACGGACTCATCTTTTTGGAGCTCCCAGGAGCAAGCATGGAGCATGTTGGGAGAGAACCAATCCCCATGTGAAGCCATCTGAATAGGCTTTCTGGCCAGTTTCAGGAATACACGTGAATCTACAAAAGGTCTCTGTCTTTGTATTCAAAAGGCGCATTCTGTGATCTATCCTGAAGATAATTTCTTTAGGAAGAAGAGCTCATGGAGTACCCAAGGGCTGGGACTTGAGAGTCTCAGGTGTGTTTGACATGCCCTCTGGGGTTGTTTGTGACTGTCCACTCTCCTGCTGGCTCGTCATCCGCAGAGGCTGTCCTTGCCTTCCATTCATATTGTTGGAGTCTGGGCCAAATATGGTAAGGTTAAGGCTTGTGGGTCTGTTGTGCCTGTGAAACGTGACTTTCTATGCACTCCGCAAATCTTAACGCCTTTTGAATTCTATGGCCAGTAAGAGGATGTGGGCAGGGCTTTCTTCTAGTCCCCTGAAGGATTTTCTGTTCTCCTGAGACTAAGCAACGTGGCCTGAGGAAAGCAGTCCCAACAGTGTTCCAGGTTTGGGAATCCGTGATTGCAGGTTGTGCAGCTAATGTCTTCACCATCCTGCCTGTGGCCACTTCTCAGTCTTGTTGCCGGCAGTGGTAGAGCCTAAGAATCATTGGCGCCCTTCGAGGCATCTCCAACAACACTTCCCATCACCAAAACACACAAACGTTAATAATCTTACTGTTGTGTCAACAGGTATTGTCTCTGATCTTGGTTTCCAGACTGTCTGCACCTGTTTGTTTGATGGTGTTCTCTCCAAATTATCCACAGTGTTCTCTGGAGTCTCGGTCTGCAAAGCATGGTGATCTGGAATCCCCGGCCTCAAGAGACTTAGCCTACATGTACTCTTGTCATTCAGAAAGTCTCCTTTTCTCTGCCAACATCTATTGTTCAACATTCCAATTGTGGGTTCTAAGTGTGCTACTCTCCCCTGGGCCTTTGTCTTTGGCCATGGCTTCCTGCCCTCTGAAGCACAAACTGTAAAATTCTCCCATAAGTCCTTTCTACAACCTTCTCCAATGGTCTCTTTGATTTATTCTCTCTTTCGCTATGGAGTGTGATATCTTCGCTTCAGATCCATTTATGCCATGTTTACATTGGTGTGGTCATCTTCTGGTTGTGCTGATGGCTGAATACAAGCTAGGAGCTCAAATATACTTCTACCATAGCCCTGTCCTCCAAATGCACTGCGGACTCTTATGGAGCAATAAGCAAGCAGGCATTCTTGCCCCTGTGACATGTGGCAGAAAGGGATAGAGCATTGGGCTGTGTCATATCTGTCAGTCAAAGAAAGACCACACCATACAAATTCACTCACTCATGGAAATAAAGAAACATGTGAAAAAGCAAGAAAATGGGACAGGCAATGAGACTCTAACCAGGCACGCAAAATTTGGTGTTTCTTCCATTAGTCAGAATCTGCCTTTATAAAAGTGGATCAAATGTTATATTCAATGCAGGAAGTGTGGCCAAACGGGATGTAACATGAATTTCCACTGTGTTTGAAGGTGAATTGCGATCTGGAATAGAGCAGTTTCATATCTCATAGCTCTTAAAATATCATTTTTAGCATTTTGTGCAACACACACACACACACACACACACACACACACACACACACACTTAAAAGAGTCCCACAGAAGTTAGGGAGCAAGTGAGGAATAGCACTCCCTGAAGCAAAATTCAGAGAAAACACCATAAAAAAACAAAAGTTTAGAGAATCAAAGTAACAAACCGTCCAAACTGGATAAGTTAAATCCTTTCCTATCAAGAATTAATTAATTAATTAAGGAACCTTACCTAAAAGACACCTACACACAAGAATGCCAAAATCCAACACCGGAGAGAAAAGGATAAATTCCAAGACACATACACACTACCATGACAAG